>NW_027260859.1:0-129439 GCF_045791955.1 Oncorhynchus clarkii lewisi
TTCTAAGGCAGATGGCACACAGACAGCAGAACTGGGGACAGATATGCAGGGACAGACTGGCAGAGACAGGGAGTCTCAGGTAAGTTTGTTGCACCCCATATACAGTACCATTGCCACCTACTGTCCAGTATGTATGCAGGTATATGTACTACAACCAGCAATACCAAGAAAGGCTGGGTGTAAGCACAAATACCTGCACACATACTGGACTGATAAGGAGCACTGCTTTTAACTATTATTAGTAGTAGTATTATAATGATTTGAACAAGTTGGGACAACCCTTCAGTTCACTACTGTACCTATCAATTATCCAGTAGTAGTGGTTATGGTTCCTCAATAGACATTTAACATATTACAGCACTACTTTTGGTGTTTTTTCAGGAATTGCTCTTGAGAAAATGTCATGTAATTGTCCCCTCCCAAAGTTGATAACAGATTTTAGCCCCTGCTAGGGCAGATGGCACACAGACAGCAGAACTGGGGACAGATATGCAGGGACAGACTGGCAGAGACAGGGAGTCTCAGGTAAGTTTGTTGCACCCCATATACAGTCAGTGTACAGTACCATTGCCACCTACTGTCCAGTATGTATGCAGGTATATGTACTACAACCAGCAATACCAAGAAAGGCTGGGTGTAAGCACAAATACCTGCACACATACTGGACTGATAAGGAGCACTGCTTTTAACTATTATTAGTAGTAGTATTATAATGATTTGAACAAGTTGGGACAACCCTTCAGTTCACTACTGTACCTATCAATTATCCAGTAGTAGTGATTATAGTTCCTCAATATACATTTAACATATTACAGCGTAGGCTATGTGTTACAGCACTACTTTTGGTGTTTTTTCAGGAATTGCTCTTGAGAAAATGTCATGTAATTGTCCCTTCTAAGTTGATATCAGATTTTAGCCCCTGCTAGGGCAGATGGCACACAGACAGCAGAACTGGGGACAGATATGCAGGGACAGACTGGCAGAGACAGGGAGTCTCAGGTAAGTTTGTTGCACCCCATATACAGTACCATTGCCACCTACTGTCCATGCAGGTATATGTACTACAACCAGCAATACCAAGAAAGGCTGGGTGTAAGCACAAATACCTGCACACATACGGAGCACTGCTTTTAACTATTATTAGTAGTAGTATTATAATGATTTGAACAAGTTGGGACAACCCTTCAGTTCACTACTGTACCTATCAATTATCCAGTAGTAGTGGTTATGGTTCCTCAATAGACATTTAACATATTACAGCACTACTTTTGGTGTTTTTTCAGGAATTGCTCTTGAGAAAATGTCATGTAATTGTCCCCTCCCAAAGTTGATAACAGATTTTAGCCCCTGCTAGGGCAGATGGCACACAGACAGCAGAACTGGGGACAGATATGCAGGGACAGACTGGCAGAGACAGGGAGTCTCAGGTAAGTTTGTTGCACCCCATATACAGTACCATTGCCACCTATACTGTCCAGTATGTATGCAGGTATATGTACTACAACCAGCAATACCAAGAAAGGCTGGGTGTAAGCACATATACCTGCACACATACTGGACTGATAAGGAGCACTGCTTTTAACTATTATTAGTAGTAGTATTATAATGATTTGAACAAGTTGGGACAACCCTTCAGTTCACTACTGTACCTATCAATTATCCAGTAGTAGTGGTTATGGTTCCTCAATAGACATTTAACAGCGTAGGCTATGTGTTACAGCACTACTTTTGGTGTTTTTTCAGGAATTGCTCTTGAGAAAATGTCATGTAATTGTCCCTTCTAAGTTGATATCAGATTTTAGCCCCTGCTAGGGCAGATGGCACACAGACAGCAGAACTGGGGACAGATATGCAGGGACAGACTGGCAGAGACAGGGAGTCTCAGGTAAGTTTGTTGCACCCCATATACAGTACCATTGCCACCTATACTGTCCAGTATGTATGCAGGTATATGTACTACAACCAGCAATACCAAGAAAGGCTGGGTGTAAGCACATATACCTGCACACATACTGGACTGATAAGGAGCACTGCTTTTAACTATTATTAGTAATTGTATTATAATGATTTGAACAAGTTGGGACAACCCTTCAGTTCACTACTGTACCTATCAATTATCCAGTAGTAGTGATTATGGTTCCTCAATATACATTTAACATATTACAGCGTAGGCTGTGTGTTACAGCACTACTTTTGGTGTTTTTTCAGGAATTGCTCTTGAGAAAATGTCATGTAATTGTCCCTTCTAAGTTGATATCAGATTTTAGCCCCTGCTAGGGCAGATGGCACACAGACAGCAGAACTGGGGACAGATATGCAGGGACAGGGAGTCTCAGGTAAGTTTGTTGCACCCCATATACAGTCAGTGTACAGTACCATTGCCACCTACTGTCCAGTATGTATGCAGGTATATGTACTACAACCAGCAATACCAAGAAAGGCTGGGTGTAAGCACAAATACCTGCACACATACTGGACTGATAAGGAGCACTGCTTTTAACTATTATTAGTAGTAGTATTATAATGATTTGAACAAGTTGGGACAACCCTTCAGTTCACTACTGTACCTATCAATTATCCAGTAGTAGTGATTATGGTTCCTCAATATACATTTAACATATTACAGCACTACTTTTGGTGTTTTTTCAGGAATTGCTCTTGAGAAAATGTCATGTAATTGTCCCTTCTAAGGCAGATGGCACACAGACAGCAGACCTGGGGACAGATATGCAGGGACAGACTGGCAGAGACAGGGAGTCTCAGGTAAGTTTGTTGCACCCCATATACAGTACCATTGCCACCTACTGTCCAGTATGTATGCAGGTATATGTACTACAACCAGCAATACCAAGAAAGGCTGGGTGTAAGCACAAATACCTGCACACATACTGGACTGATAAGGAGCACTGCTTTTAACTATTATTAGTAGTAGTATTATAATGATTTGAACAAGTTGGGACAACCCTTCAGTTCACTACTGTACCTATCAATTATCCAGTAGTAGTGGTTATGGTTCCTCAATAGACATTTAACATATTACAGCAATTGCTCTTGAGAAAATGTCATGTAATTGTCCCCTCCCAAAGTTGATAACAGATTTTAGCCCCTGCTAGGGCAGATGGCACACAGACAGCAGAACTGGGGACAGATATGCAGGGACAGACTGGCAGAGACAGGGAGTCTCAGGTAAGTTTGTTGCACCCCATATACAGTACCATTGCCACCTATACTGTCCAGTATGTATGTATGCAGGTATATGTACTACAACCAGCAATACCAAGAAAGGCTGGGTGTAAGCACATATACCTGCACACATACTGGACTGATAAGGAGCACTGCTTTTAACTATTATTAGTAGTAGTATTATAATGATTTGAACAAGTTGGGACAACCCTTCAGTTCACTACTGTACCTATCAATTATCCAGTAGTAGTGGTTATGGTTCCTCAATAGACATTTAACATATTACAGCGTAGGCTATGTGTTACAGCACTACTTTTGGTGTTTTTTCAGGAATTGCTCTTGAGAAAATGTCATGTAATTGTCCCTTCTAAGGCAGATGGCACACAGACAGCAGAACTGGGGACAGATATGCAGGGACAGACTGGCAGAGACAGGGAGTCTCAGGTAAGTTTGTTGCACCCCATATACAGTACCATTGCCACCTACTGTCCAGTATGTATGCAGGTATATGTACTACAACCAGCAATACCAAGAAAGGCTGGGTGTAAGCACAAATACCTGCACACATACTGGACTGATAAGGAGCACTGCTTTTAACTATTATTAGTAGTAGTATTATAATGATTTGAACAAGTTGGGACAACCCTTCAGTTCACTACTGTACCTATCAATTATCCAGTAGTAGTGGTTATGGTTCCTCAATAGACATTTAACATATTACAGCACTACTTTTGGTGTTTTTTCAGGAATTGCTCTTGAGAAAATGTCATGTAATTGTCCCCTCCCAAAGTTGATAACAGATTTTAGCCCCTGCTAGGGCAGATGGCACACAGACAGCAGAACTGGGGACAGATATGCAGGGACAGACTGGCAGAGACAGGGAGTCTCAGGTAAGTTTGTTGCACCCCATATACAGTACCATTGCCACCTATACTGTCCAGTATGTATGCAGGTATATGTACTACAACCAGCAATACCAAGAAAGGCTGGGTGTAAGCACATATACCTGCACACATACTGGACTGATAAGGAGCACTGCTTTTAACTATTATTAGTAGTAGTATTATAATGATTTGAACAAGTTGGGACAACCCTTCAGTTCACTACTGTACCTATCAATTATCCAGTAGTAGTGGTTATGGTTCCTCAATAGACATTTAACATATTACAGCGTAGGCTATGTGTTACAGCACTACTTTTGGTGTTTTTTCAGGAATTGCTCTTGAGAAAATGTCATGTAATTGTCCCTTCTAAGGCAGATGGCACACAGACAGCAGAACTGGGGACAGGTATGCAGGGACAGACTGGCAGAGACAGGGAGTCTCAGGTAAGTTTGTTGCACCCCATATACAGTACCATTGCCACCTACTGTCCATGCAGGTATATGTACTACAACCAGCAATACCAAGAAAGGCTGGGTGTAAGCACAAATACCTGCACACATACTGGACTGATAAGGAGCACTGCTTTTAACTATTATTAGTAGTAGTATTATAATGATTTGAACAAGTTGGGACAACCCTTCAGTTCACTACTGTACCTATCAATTATCCAGTAGTAGTGGTTATGGTTCCTCAATAGACATTTAACATATTACAGCACTACTTTTGGTGTTTTTTCAGGAATTGCTCTTGAGAAAATGTCATGTAATTGTCCCCTCCCAAAGTTGATAACAGATTTTAGCCCCTGCTAGGGCAGATGGCACACAGACAGCAGAACTGGGGACAGATATGCAGGGACAGACTGGCAGAGACAGGGAGTCTCAGGTAAGTTTGTTGCACCCCATATACAGTCAGTGTACAGTACCATTGCCACCTACTGTCCAGTATGTATGCAGGTATATGTACTACAACCAGCAATACCAAGAAAGGCTGGGTGTAAGCACAAATACCTGCACACATACTGGACTGATAAGGAGCACTGCTTTTAACTATTATTAGTAGTAGTATTATAATGATTTGAACAAGTTGGGACAACCCTTCAGTTCACTACTGTACCTATCAATTATCCAGTAGTAGTGATTATAGTTCCTCAATATACATTTAACATATTACAGCGTAGGCTATGTGTTACAGCACTACTTTTGGTGTTTTTTCAGGAATTGCTCTTGAGAAAATGTCATGTAATTGTCCCTTCTAAGTTGATATCAGATTTTAGCCCCTGCTAGGGCAGATGGCACACAGACAGCAGAACTGGGGACAGATATGCAGGGACAGGGAGTCTCAGGTAAGTTTGTTGCACCCCATATACAGTCAGTGTACAGTACCATTGCCACCTACTGTCCAGTATGTATGCAGGTATATGTACTACAACCAGCAATACCAAGAAAGGCTGGGTGTAAGCACAAATACCTGCACACATACTGGACTGATAAGGAGCACTGCTTTTAACTATTATTAGTAGTAGTATTATAATGATTTGAACAAGTTGGGACAACCCTTCAGTTCACTACTGTACCTATCAATTATCCAGTAGTAGTGATTATGGTTCCTCAATATACATTTAACATATTACAGCGTAGGCTATGTGTTACAGCACTACTTTTGGTGTTTTTTCAGGAATTGCTCTTGAGAAAATGTCATGTAATTGTCCCTTCTAAGGCAGATGGCACACAGACAGCAGAACTGGGGACAGATATGCAGGGACAGACTGGCAGAGACAGGGAGTCTCAGGTAAGTTTGTTGCACCCCATATACAGTACCATTGCCACCTACTGTCCAGTATGTATGCAGGTATATGTACTACAACCAGCAATACCAAGAAAGGCTGGGTGTAAGCACATATACCTGCACACATACTGGACTGATAAGGAGCACTGCTTTTAACTATTATTAGTAGTAGTATTATAATGATTTGAACAAGTTGGGACAACCCTTCAGTTCACTACTGTACCTATCAATTATCCAGTAGTAGTGGTTATGGTTCCTCAATATACATTTAACATATTACAGCACTACTTTTGGTGTTTTTTCAGGAATTGCTCTTGAGAAAATGTCATGTAATTGTCCCTTCTAAGGCAGATGGCACACAGACAGCAGAACTGGGGACAGATATGCAGGGACAGACTGGCAGAGACAGGGAGTCTCAGGTAAGTTTGTTGCACCCCATATACAGTACCATTGCCACCTACTGTCCATGCAGGTATATGTACTACAACCAGCAATACCAAGAAAGGCTGGGTGTAAGCACAAATACCTGCACACATACTGGACTGATAAGGAGCACTGCTTTTAACTATTATTAGTAGTAGTATTATAATGATTTGAACAAGTTGGGACAACCCTTCAGTTCACTACTGTACCTATCAATTATCCAGTAGTAGTGGTTATGGTTCCTCAATAGACATTTAACATATTACAGCACTACTTTTGGTGTTTTTTCAGGAATTGCTCTTGAGAAAATGTCATGTAATTGTCCCCTCCCAAAGTTGATAACAGATTTTAGCCCCTGCTAGGGCAGATGGCACACAGACAGCAGAACTGGGGACAGATATGCAGGGACAGACTGGCAGAGACAGGGAGTCTCAGGTAAGTTTGTTGCACCCCATATACAGTCAGTGTACAGTACCATTGCCACCTACTGTCCAGTATGTATGCAGGTATATGTACTACAACCAGCAATACCAAGAAAGGCTGGGTGTAAGCACAAATACCTGCACACATACTGGACTGATAAGGAGCACTGCTTTTAACTATTATTAGTAGTAGTATTATAATGATTTGAACAAGTTGGGACAACCCTTCAGTTCACTACTGTACCTATCAATTATCCAGTAGTAGTGATTATAGTTCCTCAATATACATTTAACATATTACAGCGTAGGCTATGTGTTACAGCACTACTTTTGGTGTTTTTTCAGGAATTGCTCTTGAGAAAATGTCATGTAATTGTCCCTTCTAAGTTGATATCAGATTTTAGCCCCTGCTAGGGCAGATGGCACACAGACAGCAGAACTGGGGACAGATATGCAGGGACAGACTGGCAGAGACAGGGAGTCTCAGGTAAGTTTGTTGCACCCCATATACAGTACCATTGCCACCTATACTGTCCAGTATGTATGCAGGTATATGTACTACAACCAGCAATACCAAGAAAGGCTGGGTGTAAGCACATATACCTGCACACATACTGGACTGATAAGGAACACTGCTTTAACTATTATTAGTAGTAGTATTATAATGATTTGACCAAGTTGGGACAACCCTTCAGTTCACTACTGTACCTATCAATTATCCAGTAGTAGTGATTATGGTTCCTCAATATACATTTAACATATTACAGCGTAGGCTATGTGTTACAGCACTACTTTTAGGTTTTTCCTTTCCTTTAACAAAACAATAAAACCATTTAATGTTCATATTTAACAACACTATGGTTGAATGAATCTCTCACCACATCGACTTCTGCACTGCCACCCAGAAAAAGAGGGAACTTGGAACTTACCTCAGTTTAATTTATGATCCTAGGAGGACATCTACGGGCCTTTTTAAGTACTACACCTATTATATTAGATCAGAAACAGGAGGGATAAACAGGAGATAGGCCTGTGCACCTTACAACTAACCAGTTGAAACGAAACACAATTATATTCAAAACCTAACCCCAACCCTCGTAACCCTAACCCTGGATCAACAGACTCAAAACTAGAAACCTAACCCTAACCAGTTGAAACAAAACACAATTATATTCAAACCCTAACCCCCGTAACCCTAACCCCCGTAACCCTAGATCAACAGACTCAAAACTAGAAACCTAACCCTTAACCCTAACCCCCCTAACCCTAAACCTAACCTCTAACCCAAACACTGGAGCAGTTACACCAACTTCGGAGGACACACATCACTGGAAACAACAACAACAAAAAATCTGGACCCGTATCTCCCATTCCCCAAGTGGACGAAAACACGGCAAAAAATCTACCGCATACACAGGATCCCAAATGGACAAAAACGCGATGGTAGCTAGACTTGTATGGCAATTTAGCTAGTTAACTTGCTAGCTAATTTGTCCTGTGACATAAACATTGCGTTATTTTTTTACCTGAATTACACAAATTCCTCTACTCCGACAATTAATCCACACATAAACAGGTCAACTGAATCGTTTCTAGTCATCCCTCCTTCTTCATCTTTGCCATCAACACAAATCAGTTCGTCCTTCAATCAACCACGTGAGTGAGGAGATATCACGTGCATAGGCAGAAATCCCAGGGGGGACACGATCCCCCTATCCTGGGAAAAATATGATTCCCCCCCCCCCCAATATATCACTGTAAACATATCTATGTAATTTCAATAATATGAATGAACGCAATGAAAGCACTTAAGCTGATTATAGACACTAATAGCGCGTTTTTAAGTTTCAAAAGACTGCGACCCCCGCCCTTTGCCTCAATGGTTTGATCCACTGTAGGTCATTAGTTTAGCTAACTAATTAAACTAATTGACTTGAGGTTAACGTTGGAAGCGTTCACACACTCTTGCTGAATTTGCAGAGCTGGCGCGCAAACATTAACTATCAAGCTAGCTAGCTAGTACCTATTCAATTTATGTGGAGTTGTCAAAAATTGAACTTTTGCTATCGTCTGTTAACAAGGTTGGTTATGTTTCCACCTGCCTCGAAAGAAATGTGTATTTAATGTTCAAGCATTCTTATTGGTTGGATCTCAGCATTCTTATTGGTTGATTTCATCTGGGCGCTCGTGTCACCGACTAACACCATGGTGTAGCTCCAGTTCTCCTCAGTCCGAGAAAACACATAGAGAAGGGTATGTGTTGCAAATTACTCCTTTGTAGAAGTCCATAACAATAATTAATGCTGTATGTTATAAGGGAGTGTGAGACTATTGAAACATGTAACTTTCAGAGTTTTATTGTTGTTATTAATATAGTTTACAGAGTGCTAAAAGTGCTGCTGTTGCTAGCTAGAAAGCCTTTCTGGATGTAGACGATTAGCTTTGCTGGCCACCTGTGCTGGCGTTGCATTATGGGAGATGTAGTTTGGTCCTCTACGGTTTGAATGGAATAGAGGCGATTTCACGTTGAAATAAATGATGAAAGGCTGGTTGTAAGTACATATACCTGCATACATACTGGACTGATAAGGAACACTGCTATAACTATTATTAGTAGTAGTATTATAATGATTTGAACAACCCTTCAGTTAACTACTGTACCTATCAATTATCCAGTAGTAGTGATTATGGTTCCTCAATATACATTTAACATATTACAGCGTAGGCTGTGTGTTACAGCACTACTTTTGGTGTTTTTTCAGGAATTGCTCTTGAGAAAATGTCATGTAATTGTCCCTTCTAAGTTGATATCAGATTTTAGCCCCTGCTAGGGCAGATGGCACACAGACAGCAGAACTGGGGACAGATATGCAGGGACAGGGAGTCTCAGGTAAGTTTGTTGCACCCCATATACAGTCAGTGTACAGTACCATTGCCACCTACTGTCCAGTATGTATGCAGGTATATGTACTACAACCAGCAATACCAAGAAAGGCTGGGTGTAAGCACAAATACCTGCACACATACTGGACTGATAAGGAGCACTGCTTTTAACTATTATTAGTAGTAGTATTATAATGATTTGAACAAGTTGGGACAACCCTTCAGTTCACTACTGTACCTATCAATTATCCAGTAGTAGTGATTATAGTTCCTCAATATACATTTAACATATTACAGCGTAGGCTATGTGTTACAGCACTACTTTTGGTGTTTTTTCAGGAATTGCTCTTGAGAAAATGTCATGTAATTGTCCCTTCTAAGTTGATATCAGATTTTAGCCCCTGCTAGGGCAGATGGCACACAGACAGCAGAACTGGGGACAGATATGCAGGGACAGGGAGTCTCAGGTAAGTTTGTTGCACCCCATATACAGTCAGTGTACAGTACCATTGCCACCTATACTGTCCAGTATGTATGCAGGTATATGTACTACAACCAGCAATACCAAGAAAGGCTGGGTGTAAGCACATATACCTGCACACATACTGGACTGATAAGGAGCACTGCTTTTAACTATTATTAGTAATTGTATTATAATGATTTGAACAAGTTGGGACATGCCTTCAGTTCACTACTGTACCTATCAATTATCCAGTAGTAGTGATTATGGTTCCTCAATATACATTTAACATATTACAGCGTAGGCTGTGTGTTACAGCACTACTTTTGGTGTTTTTTCAGGAATTGCTCTTGAGAAAATGTCATGTAATTGTCCCTTCTAAGTTGATATCAGATTTTAGCCCCTGCTAGGGCAGATGGCACACAGACAGCAGAACTGGGGACAGATATGCAGGGACAGACTGGCAGAGACAGGGAGTCTCAGGTAAGTTTGTTGCACCCCATATACAGTACCATTGCCACCTACTGTCCATGCAGGTATATGTACTACAACCAGCAATACCAAGAAAGGCTGGGTGTAAGCACAAATACCTGCACACATACGGAGCACTGCTTTTAACTATTATTAGTAGTAGTATTATAATGATTTGAACAAGTTGGGACAACCCTTCAGTTCACTACTGTACCTATCAATTATCCAGTAGTAGTGGTTATGGTTCCTCAATAGACATTTAACATATTACAGCACTACTTTTGGTGTTTTTTCAGGAATTGCTCTTGAGAAAATGTCATGTAATTGTCCCCTCCCAAAGTTGATAACAGATTTTAGCCCCTGCTAGGGCAGATGGCACACAGACAGCAGAACTGGGGACAGATATGCAGGGACAGACTGGCAGAGACAGGGAGTCTCAGGTAAGTTTGTTGCACCCCATATACAGTACCATTGCCACCTATACTGTCCAGTATGTATGCAGGTATATGTACTACAACCAGCAATACCAAGAAAGGCTGGGTGTAAGCACATATACCTGCACACATACTGGACTGATAAGGAGCACTGCTTTTAACTATTATTAGTAGTAGTATTATAATGATTTGAACAAGTTGGGACAACCCTTCAGTTCACTACTGTACCTATCAATTATCCAGTAGTAGTGGTTATGGTTCCTCAATAGACATTTAACATATTACAGCGTAGGCTATGTGTTACAGCACTACTTTTGGTGTTTTTTCAGGAATTGCTCTTGAGAAAATGTCATGTAATTGTCCCTTCTAAGGCAGATGGCACACAGACAGCAGAACTGGGGACAGATATGCAGGGACAGACTGGCAGAGACAGGGAGTCTCAGGTAAGTTTGTTGCACCCCATATACAGTACCATTGCCACCTACTGTCCATGCAGGTATATGTACTACAACCAGCAATACCAAGAAAGGCTGGGTGTAAGCACAAATACCTGCACACATACTGGACTGATAAGGAGCACTGCTTTTAACTATTATTAGTAGTAGTATTATAATGATTTGAACAAGTTGGGACAACCCTTCAGTTCACTACTGTACCTATCAATTATCCAGTAGTAGTGGTTATGGTTCCTCAATAGACATTTAACATATTACAGCACTACTTTTGGTGTTTTTTCAGGAATTGCTCGAGAAAATGTCATGTAATTGTCCCCTCCCAAAGTTGATAACAGATTTTAGCCCCTGCTAGGGCAGATGGCACACAGACAGCAGAACTGGGGACAGATATGCAGGGACAGACTGGCAGAGAGAGGGAGTCTCAGGTAAGTTTGTTGCACCCCATATACAGTCAGTGTACAGTACCATTGCCACCTACTGTCCAGTATGTATGCAGGTATATGTACTACAACCAGCAATACCAAGAAAGGCTGGGTGTAAGCACAAATACCTGCACACATACTGGACTGATAAGGAGCACTGCTTTTAACTATTATTAGTAGTAGTATTATAATGATTTGAACAAGTTGGGACAACCCTTCAGTTCACTACTGTACCTATCAATTATCCAGTAGTAGTGATTATGGTTCCTCAATATACATTTAACATATTACAGCGTAGGCTGTGTGTTACAGCACTACTTTTGGTGTTTTTTCAGGAATTGCTCTTGAGAAAATGTCATGTAATTGTCCCTTCTAAGTTGATATCAGATTTTAGCCCCTGCTAGGGCAGATGGCACACAGACAGCAGAACTGGGGACAGATATGCAGGGACAGGGAGTCTCAGGTAAGTTTGTTGCACCCCATATACAGTCAGTGTACAGTACCATTGCCACCTACTGTCCAGTATGTATGCAGGTATATGTACTACAACCAGCAATACCAAGAAAGGCTGGGTGTAAGCACAAATACCTGCACACATACTGGACTGATAAGGAGCACTGCTTTTAACTATTATTAGTAGTAGTATTATAATGATTTGAACAAGTTGGGACAACCCTTCAGTTCACTACTGTACCTATCAATTATCCAGTAGTAGTGATTATGGTTCCTCAATATACATTTAACATATTACAGCGTAGGCTATGTGTTACAGCACTACTTTTGGTGTTTTTTCAGGAATTGCTCTTGAGAAAATGTCATGTAATTGTCCCTTCTAAGGCAGATGGCACACAGACAGCAGAACTGGGGACAGATATGCAGGGACAGACTGGCAGAGACAGGGAGTCTCAGGTAAGTTTGTTGCACCCCATATACAGTACCATTGCCACCTACTGTCCAGTATGTATGCAGGTATATGTACTACAACCAGCAATACCAAGAAAGGCTGGGTGTAAGCACAAATACCTGCACACATACTGGACTGATAAGGAGCACTGCTTTTAACTATTATTAGTAGTAGTATTATAATGATTTGAACAAGTTGGGACAACCCTTCAGTTCACTACTGTACCTATCAATTATCCAGTAGTAGTGGTTATGGTTCCTCAATAGACATTTAACATATTACAGCATATTACAGCACTACTTTTGGTGTTTTTTCAGGAATTGCTCTTGAGAAAATGTCATGTAATTGTCCCCTCCCAAAGTTGATAACAGATTTTAGCCCCTGCTAGGGCAGATGGCACACAGACAGCAGAACTGGGGACAGATATGCAGGGACAGACTGGCAGAGACAGGGAGTCTCAGGTAAGTTTGTTGCACCCCATATACAGTACCATTGCCACCTATACTGTCCAGTATGTATGCAGGTATATGTACTACAACCAGCAATACCAAGAAAGGCTGGGTGTAAGCACATATACCTGCACACATACTGGACTGATAAGGAGCACTGCTTTTAACTATTATTAGTAGTAGTATTATAATGATTTGAACAAGTTGGGACAACCCTTCAGTTCACTACTGTACCTATCAATTATCCAGTAGTAGTGGTTATGGTTCCTCAATAGACATTTAACATATTACAGCACTACTTTTGGTGTTTTTTCAGGAATTGCTCTTGAGAAAATGTCATGTAATTGTCCCCTCCCAAAGTTGATAACAGATTTTAGCCCCTGCTAGGGCAGATGGCACACAGACAGCAGAACTGGGGACAGATATGCAGGGACAGACTGGCAGAGACAGGGAGTCTCAGGTAAGTTTGTTGCACCCCATATACAGTCAGTGTACAGTACCATTGCCACCTACTGTCCAGTATGTATGCAGGTATATGTACTACAACCAGCAATACCAAGAAAGGCTGGGTGTAAGCACAAATACCTGCACACATACTGGACTGATAAGGAGCACTGCTTTTAACTATTATTAGTAGTAGTATTATAATGATTTGAACAAGTTGGGACAACCCTTCAGTTCACTACTGTACCTATCAATTATCCAGTAGTAGTGATTATAGTTCCTCAATATACATTTAACATATTACAGCGTAGGCTATGTGTTACAGCACTACTTTTGGTGTTTTTTCAGGAATTGCTCTTGAGAAAATGTCATGTAATTGTCCCTTCTAAGTTGATATCAGATTTTAGCCCCTGCTAGGGCAGATGGCACACAGACAGCAGAACTGGGGACAGATATGCAGGGACAGACTGGCAGAGACAGGGAGTCTCAGGTAAGTTTGTTGCACCCCATATACAGTACCATTGCCACCTATACTGTCCAGTATGTATGCAGGTATATGTACTACAACCAGCAATACCAAGAAAGGCTGGGTGTAAGCACATATACCTGCACACATACTGGACTGATAAGGAGCACTGCTTTTAACTATTATTAGTAATTGTATTATAATGATTTGAACAAGTTGGGACATGCCTTCAGTTCACTACTGTACCTATCAATTATCCAGTAGTAGTGATTATGGTTCCTCAATATACATTTAACATATTACAGCGTAGGCTGTGTGTTACAGCACTACTTTTGGTGTTTTTTCAGGAATTGCTCTTGAGAAAATGTCATGTAATTGTCCCTTCTAAGTTGATATCAGATTTTAGCCCCTGCTAGGGCAGATGGCACACAGACAGCAGAACTGGGGACAGATATGCAGGGACAGACTGGCAGAGACAGGGAGTCTCAGGTAAGTTTGTTGCACCCCATATACAGTACCATTGCCACCTACTGTCCATGCAGGTATATGTACTACAACCAGCAATACCAAGAAAGGCTGGGTGTAAGCACAAATACCTGCACACATACGGAGCACTGCTTTTAACTATTATTAGTAGTAGTATTATAATGATTTGAACAAGTTGGGACAACCCTTCAGTTCACTACTGTACCTATCAATTATCCAGTAGTAGTGGTTATGGTTCCTCAATAGACATTTAACATATTACAGCACTACTTTTGGTGTTTTTTCAGGAATTGCTCTTGAGAAAATGTCATGTAATTGTCCCCTCCCAAAGTTGATAACAGATTTTAGCCCCTGCTAGGGCAGATGGCACACAGACAGCAGAACTGGGGACAGATATGCAGGGACAGACTGGCAGAGACAGGGAGTCTCAGGTAAGTTTGTTGCACCCCATATACAGTACCATTGCCACCTATACTGTCCAGTATGTATGCAGGTATATGTACTACAACCAGCAATACCAAGAAAGGCTGGGTGTAAGCACATATACCTGCACACATACTGGACTGATAAGGAGCACTGCTTTTAACTATTATTAGTAGTAGTATTATAATGATTTGAACAAGTTGGGACAACCCTTCAGTTCACTACTGTACCTATCAATTATCCAGTAGTAGTGATTATGGTTCCTCAATATACATTTAACATATTACAGCGTAGGCTGTGTGTTACAGCACTACTTTTGGTGTTTTTTCAGGAATTGCTCTTGAGAAAATGTCATGTAATTGTCCCTTCTAAGTTGATATCAGATTTTAGCCCCTGCTAGGGCAGATGGCACACAGACAGCAGAACTGGGGACAGATATGCAGGGACAGGGAGTCTCAGGTAAGTTTGTTGCACCCCATATACAGTCAGTGTACAGTACCATTGCCACCTATACTGTCCAGTATGTATGCAGGTATATGTACTACAACCAGCAATACCAAGAAAGGCTGGGTGTAAGCACATATACCTGCACACATACTGGACTGATGAGGAGCACTGCTTTTAACTAATATTAGTAATTGTATTATAATGATTTGAACAAGTTGGGACAACCCTTCAGTTCACTACTGTACCTATCAATTATCCAGTAGTAGTGGTTATGGTTCCTCAATAGACATTTAACATATTACAGCGTAGGCTATGTGTTACAGCACTACTTTTGGTGTTTTTTCAGGAATTGCTCTTGAGAAAATGTCATGTAATTGTCCCTTCTAAGTTGATATCAGATTTTAGCCCCTGCTAGGGCAGATGGCACACAGACAGCAGAACTGGGGACAGATATGCAGGGACAGGGAGTCTCAGGTAAGTTTGTTGCACCCCATATACAGTACCATTGCCACCTATACTGTCCAGTATGTATGCAGGTATATGTACTACAACCAGCAATACCAAGAAAGGCTGGGTGTAAGCACATATACCTGCACACATACTGGACTGATGAGGAGCACTGCTTTTAACTAATATTAGTAATTGTATTATAATGATTTGAACAAGTTGGGACAACCCTTCAGTTCACTACTGTACCTATCAATTATCCAGTAGTAGTGATTATGGTTCCTCAATATACATTTAACATATTACAGCGTAGGCTATGTGTTACAGCACTACTTTTAGGTTTTTCCTTTCCTTTAACAAAACAATAAAACCATTTAATGTTCATATTTAACAACACTATGGTTGAATGAATCTCTCACCACATCGACTTCTGCACTGCCACCCAGAAAAAGAGGGAACTTGGAACTTACCTCAGTTTAATTTATGATCCTAGGAGGACATCTACGGGCCTTTTTAAGTACTACACCTATTATATTAGATCAGAAACAGGAGGGATAAACAGGAGATAGGCCTGTGCACCTTACAACTAACCAGTTGAAACGAAACACAATTATATTCAAAACCTAACCCCAACCCTCGTAACCCTAACCCTGGATCAACAGACTCAAAACTAGAAACCTAACCCTAACCAGTTGAAACAAAACACAATTATATTCAAACCCTAACCCCCGTAACCCTAACACCCGTAACCCTAGATCAACAGACTCAAAACTAGAAACCTAACCCTTAACCCTAACCCCCCTAACCCTAAACCTAACCTCTAACCCAAACACTGGAGCAGTTACACCAACTTCGGAGGACACACATCACTGGAAACAACAACAACAAAAAATCTGGACCCGTATCTCCCATTCCCCAAGTGGACGAAAACACGGCAAAAAATCTACCGCATACACAGGATCCCAAATGGACAAAAACGCGATGGTAGCTAGACTTGTATGGCAATTTAGCTAGTTAACTTGCTAGCTAATTTGTCCTGTGACATAAACATTGCGTTATTTTTTTACCTGAATTACACAAATTCCTCTACTCCGACAATTAATCCACACATAAACAGGTCAACTGAATCGTTTCTAGTCATCCCTCCTTCTTCATCTTTGCCATCAACACAAATCAGTTCGTCCTTCAATCAACCACGTGAGTGAGGAGATATCACGTGCATAGGCAGAAATCCCAGGGGGGACACGATCCCCCTATCCTGGGAAAAATATGATTCCCCCCCCCCCCCAATATATCACTGTAAACATATCTATGTAATTTCAATAATATGAATGAACGCAATGAAAGCACTTAAGCTGATTATAGACACTAATAGCGCGTTTTTAAGTTTCAAAAGACTGCGACCCCCGCCCTTTGCCTCAATGGTTTGATCCACTGTAGGTCATTAGTTTAGCTAACTAATTAAACTAATTGACTTGAGGTTAACGTTGGAAGCGCTCACACACTCTTGCTGAATTTGCAGAGCTGGCGCGCAAACATTAACTATCAAGCTAGCTAGCTAGTACCTATTCAATTTATGTGGAGTTGTCAAAAATTGAACTTTTGCTATCGTCTGTTAACAAGGTTGGTTATGTTTCCACCTGCCTCGAAAGAAATGTGTATTTAATGTTCAAGCATTCTTATTGGTTGGATCTCAGCATTCAAGCATTCTTATTGGTTGATTTCATCTGGGCGCTCGTGTCACCGACTAACACCATGGTGTAGCTCCAGTTCTCCTCAGTCCGAGAAAACACATAGAGAAGGGTATGTGTTGCAAATTACTCCTTTGTAGAAGTCCATAACAATAATTAATGCTGTATGTTATAAGGGAGTGTGAGACTATTGAAACATGTAACTTTCAGAGTTTTATTGTTGTTATTAATATAGTTTACAGAGTGCTAAAAGTGCTGCTGTTGCTAGCTAGAAAGCCTTTCTGGATGTAGACGATTAGCTTTGCTGGCCACCTGTGCTGGCGTTGCATTATGGGAGATGTAGTTTGGTCCTCTACGGTTTGAATGGAATAGAGGCGATTTCACGTTGTAACACGTTGAAATAAATGATGAAAGGCTGGTTGTAAGTACATATACCTGCATACATACTGGACTGATAAGGAACACTGCTATAACTATTATTAGTAGTAGTATTATAATGATTTGAACAACCCTTCAGTTAACTACTGTACCTATCAATTATCCAGTAGTAGTGATTATGGTTCCTCAATATACATTTAACATATTACAGCGTAGGCTATGTGTTACAGCACTACTTTTGGTGTTTTTTCAGGAATTGCTCTTGAGAAAATGTCATGTAATTGTCCCTTCTAAGTTGATATCAGATTTTAGCCCCTGCTAGGGCAGATGGCACACAGACAGCAGAACTGGGGACAGATATGCAGGGACAGGGAGTCTCAGGTAAGTTTGTTGCACCCCATATACAGTCAGTGTACAGTACCATTGCCACCTATACTGTCCAGTATGTATGCAGGTATATGTACTACAACCAGCAATACCAAGAAAGGCTGGGTGTAAGCACATATACCTGCACACATACTGGACTGATAAGGAGCACTGCTTTTAACTATTATTAGTAATTGTATTATAATGATTTGAACAAGTTGGGACATGCCTTCAGTTCACTACTGTACCTATCAATTATCCAGTAGTAGTGATTATGGTTCCTCAATATACATTTAACATATTACAGCGTAGGCTGTGTGTTACAGCACTACTTTTGGTGTTTTTTCAGGAATTGCTCTTGAGAAAATGTCATGTAATTGTCCCTTCTAAGTTGATATCAGATTTTAGCCCCTGCTAGGGCAGATGGCACACAGACAGCAGAACTGGGGACAGATATGCAGGGACAGGGAGTCTCAGGTAAGTTTGTTGCACCCCATATACAGTCAGTGTACAGTACCATTGCCACCTATACTGTCCAGTATGTATGCAGGTATATGTACTACAACCAGCAATACCAAGAAAGGCTGGGTGTAAGCACATATACCTGCACACATACTGGACTGATAAGGAGCACTGCTTTTAACTATTATTAGTAATTGTATTATAATGATTTGAACAAGTTGGGACATGCCTTCAGTTCACTACTGTACCTATCAATTATCCAGTAGTAGTGATTATGGTTCCTCAATATACATTTAACATATTACAGCGTAGGCTGTGTGTTACAGCACTACTTTTGGTGTTTTTTCAGGAATTGCTCTTGAGAAAATGTCATGTAATTGTCCCTTCTAAGTTGATATCAGATTTTAGCCCCTGCTAGGGCAGATGGCACACAGACAGCAGAACTGGGGACAGATATGCAGGGACAGGGAGTCTCAGGTAAGTTTGTTGCACCCCATATACAGTCAGTGTACAGTACCATTGCCACCTATACTGTCCAGTATGTATGCAGGTATATGTACTACAACCAGCAATACCAAGAAAGGCTGGGTGTAAGCACAAATACCTGCACACATACGGAGCACTGCTTTTAACTATTATTAGTAGTAGTATTATAATGATTTGAACAAGTTGGGACAACCCTTCAGTTCACTACTGTACCTATCAATTATCCAGTAGTAGTGGTTATGGTTCCTCAATAGACATTTAACATATTACAGCACTACTTTTGGTGTTTTTTCAGGAATTGCTCTTGAGAAAATGTCATGTAATTGTCCCCTCCCAAAGTTGATAACAGATTTTAGCCCCTGCTAGGGCAGATGGCACACAGACAGCAGAACTGGGGACAGATATGCAGGGACAGACTGGCAGAGACAGGGAGTCTCAGGTAAGTTTGTTGCACCCCATATACAGTACCATTGCCACCTATACTGTCCAGTATGTATGCAGGTATATGTACTACAACCAGCAATACCAAGAAAGGCTGGGTGTAAGCACATATACCTGCACACATACTGGACTGATAAGGAGCACTGCTTTTAACTATTATTAGTAGTAGTATTATAATGATTTGAACAAGTTGGGACAACCCTTCAGTTCACTACTGTACCTATCAATTATCCAGTAGTAGTGGTTATGGTTCCTCAATAGACATTTAACAGCGTAGGCTATGTGTTACAGCACTACTTTTGGTGTTTTTTCAGGAATTGCTCTTGAGAAAATGTCATGTAATTGTCCCTTCTAAGTTGATATCAGATTTTAGCCCCTGCTAGGGCAGATGGCACACAGACAGCAGAACTGGGGACAGATATGCAGGGACAGACTGGCAGAGACAGGGAGTCTCAGGTAAGTTTGTTGCACCCCATATACAGTACCATTGCCACCTACTGTCCAGTATGTATGCAGGTATATGTACTACAACCAGCAATACCAAGAAAGGCTGGGTGTAAGCACAAATACCTGCACACATACTGGACTGATAAGGAGCACTGCTTTTAACTATTATTAGTAGTAGTATTATAATGATTTGAACAAGTTGGGACAACCCTTCAGTTCACTACTGTACCTATCAATTATCCAGTAGTAGTGGTTATGGTTCCTCAATAGACATTTAACATATTACAGCACTACTTTTGGTGTTTTTTCAGGAATTGCTCTTGAGAAAATGTCATGTAATTGTCCCCTCCCAAAGTTGATAACAGATTTTAGCCCCTGCTAGGGCAGATGGCACACAGACAGCAGAACTGGGGACAGATATGCAGGGACAGACTGGCAGAGACAGGGAGTCTCAGGTAAGTTTGTTGCACCCCATATACAGTACCATTGCCACCTATACTGTCCAGTATGTATGCAGGTATATGTACTACAACCAGCAATACCAAGAAAGGCTGGGTGTAAGCACATATACCTGCACACATACTGGACTGATAAGGAGCACTGCTTTTAACTATTATTAGTAGTAGTATTATAATGATTTGAACAAGTTGGGACAACCCTTCAGTTCACTACTGTACCTATCAATTATCCAGTAGTAGTGGTTATGGTTCCTCAATAGACATTTAACATATTACAGCGTAGGCTATGTGTTACAGCACTACTTTTGGTGTTTTTTCAGGAATTGCTCTTGAGAAAATGTCATGTAATTGTCCCTTCTAAGTTGATATCAGATTTTAGCCCCTGCTAGGGCAGATGGCACACAGACAGCAGAACTGGGGACAGATATGCAGGGACAGGGAGTCTCAGGTAAGTTTGTTGCACCCCATATACAGTCAGTGTACAGTACCATTGCCACCTACTGTCCAGTATGTATGCAGGTATATGTACTACAACCAGCAATACCAAGAAAGGCTGGGTGTAAGCACAAATACCTGCACACATACTGGACTGATAAGGAGCACTGCTTTTAACTATTATTAGTAGTAGTATTATAATGATTTGAACAAGTTGGGACAACCCTTCAGTTCACTACTGTACCTATCAATTATCCAGTAGTAGTGATTATGGTTCCTCAATATACATTTAACATATTACAGCGTAGGCTATGTGTTACAGCACTACTTTTGGTGTTTTTTCAGGAATTGCTCTTGAGAAAATGTCATGTAATTGTCCCTTCTAAGGCAGATGGCACACAGACAGCAGAACTGGGGACAGATATGCAGGGACAGACTGGCAGAGACAGGGAGTCTCAGGTAAGTTTGTTGCACCCCATATACAGTACCATTGCCACCTACTGTCCAGTATGTATGCAGGTATATGTACTACAACCAGCAATACCAAGAAAGGCTGGGTGTAAGCACATATACCTGCACACATACTGGACTGATGAGGAGCACTGCTTTTAACTAATATTAGTAATTGTATTATAATGATTTGAACAAGTTGGGACAACCCTTCAGTTCACTACTGTACCTATCAATTATCCAGTAGTAGTGGTTATGGTTCCTCAATAGACATTTAACATATTACAGCGTAGGCTATGTGTTACAGCACTACTTTTGGTGTTTTTTCAGGAATTGCTCTTGAGAAAATGTCATGTAATTGTCCCTTCTAAGTTGATATCAGATTTTAGCCCCTGCTAGGGCAGATGGCACACAGACAGCAGAACTGGGGACAGACTGGCAGAGACAGGGAGTCTCAGGTAAGTTTGTTGCACCCCATATACAGTACCATTGCCACCTATACTGTCCAGTATGTATGCAGGTATATGTACTACAACCAGCAATACCAAGAAAGGCTGGGTGTAAGCACATATACCTGCACACATACTGGACTGATAAGGAGCACTGCTTTTAACTATTATTAGTAATTGTATTATAATGATTTGAACAAGTTGGGACAACCCTTCAGTTCACTACTGTACCTATCAATTATCCAGTAGTAGTGATTATGGTTCCTCAATATACATTTAACATATTACAGCGTAGGCTGTGTGTTACAGCACTACTTTTGGTGTTTTTTCAGGAATTGCTCTTGAGAAAATGTCATGTAATTGTCCCTTCTAAGTTGATATCAGATTTTAGCCCCTGCTAGGGCAGATGGCACACAGACAGCAGAACTGGGGACAGATATGCAGGGACAGGGAGTCTCAGGTAAGTTTGTTGCACCCCATATACAGTACCATTGCCACCTACTGTCCAGTATGTATGCAGGTATATGTACTACAACCAGCAATACCAAGAAAGGCTGGGTGTAAGCACAAATACCTGCACACATACTGGACTGATAAGGAGCACTGCTTTTAACTATTATTAGTAGTAGTATTATAATGATTTGAACAAGTTGGGACAACCCTTCAGTTCACTACTGTACCTATCAATTATCCAGTAGTAGTGGTTATGGTTCCTCAATAGACATTTAACAGCGTAGGCTATGTGTTACAGCACTACTTTTGGTGTTTTTTCAGGAATTGCTCTTGAGAAAATGTCATGTAATTGTCCCTTCTAAGTTGATATCAGATTTTAGCCCCTGCTAGGGCAGATGGCACACAGACAGCAGAACTGGGGACAGATATGCAGGGACAGACTGGCAGAGACAGGGAGTCTCAGGTAAGTTTGTTGCACCCCATATACAGTCAGTGTACAGTACCATTGCCACCTACTGTCCAGTATGTATGCAGGTATATGTACTACAACCAGCAATACCAAGAAAGGCTGGGTGTAAGCACAAATACCTGCACACATACTGGACTGATAAGGAGCACTGCTTTTAACTATTATTAGTAGTAGTATTATAATGATTTGACCAAGTTGGGACAACCCTTCAGTTCACTACTGTACCTATCAATTATCCAGTAGTAGTGATTATGGTTCCTCAATATACATTTAACATATTACAGCGTAGGCTATGTGTTACAGCACTACTTTTAGGTTTTTCCTTTCCTTTAACAAAACAATAAAACCATTTAATGTTCATATTTAACAACACTATGGTTGAATGAATCTCTCACCACATCGACTTCTGCACTGCCACCCAGAAAAAGAGGGAACTTGGAACTTACCTCAGTTTAATTTATGATCCTAGGAGGACATCTACGGGCCTTTTTAAGTACTACACCTATTATATTAGATCAGAAACAGGAGGGATAAACAGGAGATAGGCCTGTGCACCTTACAACTAACCAGTTGAAATGAAACACAATTATATTCAAAACCTAACCCCAACCCTCGTAACCCTAACCCTGGATCAACAGACTCAAAACTAGAAACCTAACCCTAACCAGTTGAAACAAAACACAATTATATTCAAACCCTAACCCCTGTAACCCTAACACCCGTAACCCTAGATCAACAGACTCAAAACTAGAAACCTAACCCTTAACCCTAACCCCCCTAACCCTAAACCTAACCTCTAACCCAAACACTGGAGCAGTTACACCAACTTCGGAGGACACACATCACTGGAAACAACAACAAAAAATCTGGACCCGTATCTCCCATTCCCCAAGTGGACGAAAACACGGCAAAAAATCTACCGCATACACAGGATCCCAAATGGACAAAAACGCGATGGTAGCTAGACTTGTATGGCAATTTAGCTAGTTAACTTGCTAGCTAATTTGTCCTGTGACATAAACATTGCGTTATTTTTTTACCTGAATTACACAAATTCCTCTACTCCGACAATTAATCCACACATAAACAGGTCAACTGAATCGTTTCTAGTCATCCCTCCTTCTTCATCTTTGCCATCAACACAAATCAGTTCGTCCTTCAATCAACCACGTGAGTGAGGAGATATCACGTGCATAGGCAGAAATCCCAGGGGGGACACGATCCCCCTATCCTGGGAAAAATATGATTCCCCCCCCCCCCAATATATCACTGTAAACATATCTATGTAATTTCAATAATATGAATGAACGCAATGAAAGCACTTAAGCTGATTATAGACACTAATAGCGCGTTTTTAAGTTTCAAAAGACTGCGACCCCCGCCCTTTGCCTCAATGGTTTGATCCACTGTAGGTCATTAGTTTAGCTAACTAATTAAACTAATTGACTTGAGGTTAACGTTGGAAGCGCTCACACACTCTTGCTGAATTTGCAGAGCTGGCGCGCAAACATTAACTATCAAGCTAGCTAGCTAGTACCTATTCAATTTATGTGGAGTTGTCAAAAATTGAACTTTTGCTATCGTCTGTTAACAAGGTTGGTTATGTTTCCACCTGCCTCGAAAGAAATGTGTATTTAATGTTCAAGCATTCTTATTGGTTGGATCTCATCATTCAAGCATTCTTATTGGTTGATTTCATCTGGGCGCTCGTGTCACCGACTAACACCATGGTGTAGCTCCAGTTCTCCTCAGTCCGAGAAAACACATAGAGAAGGGTATGTGTTGCAAATTACTCCTTTGTAGAAGTCCATAACAATAATTAATGCTGTATGTTATAAGGGAGTGTGAGACTATTGAAACATGTAACTTTCAGAGTTTTATTGTTGTTATTAATATAGTTTACAGAGTGCTAAAAGTGCTGCTGTTGCTAGCTAGAAAGCCTTTCTGGATGTAGACGATTAGCTTTGCTGGCCACCTGTGCTGGCGTTGCATTATGGGAGATGTAGTTTGGTCCTCTACGGTTTGAATGGAATAGAGGCGATTTCACGTTGTAACACGTTGAAATAAATGATGAAAGGCTGGTTGTAAGTACATATACCTGCATACATACTGGACTGATAAGGAACACTGCTATAACTATTATTAGTAGTAGTATTATAATGATTTGAACAACCCTTCAGTTAACTACTGTACCTATCAATTATCCAGTAGTAGTGATTATGGTTCCTCAATATACATTTAACATATTACAGCGTAGGCTATGTGTTACAGCACTACTTTTGGTGTTTTTTCAGGAATTGCTCTTGAGAAAATGTCATGTAATTGTCCCTTCTAAGGCAGATGGCACACAGACAGCAGAACTGGGGACAGATATGCAGGGACAGACTGGCAGAGACAGGGAGTCTCAGGTAAGTTTGTTGCACCCCATATACAGTACCATTGCCACCTACTGTCCAGTATGTATGCAGGTATATGTACTACAACCAGCAATACCAAGAAAGGCTGGGTGTAAGCACATATACCTGCACACATACTGGACTGATGAGGAGCACTGCTTTTAACTAATATTAGTAATTGTATTATAATGATTTGAACAAGTTGGGACATGCCTTCAGTTCACTACTGTACCTATCAATTATCCAGTAGTAGTGATTATGGTTCCTCAATATACATTTAACATATTACAGCGTAGGCTGTGTGTTACAGCACTACTTTTGGTGTTTTTTCAGGAATTGCTCTTGAGAAAATGTCATGTAATTGTCCCTTCTAAGTTGATATCAGATTTTAGCCCCTGCTAGGGCAGATGGCACACAGACAGCAGAACTGGGGACAGATATGCAGGGACAGGGAGTCTCAGGTAAGTTTGTTGCACCCCATATACAGTCAGTGTACAGTACCATTGCCACCTATACTGTCCAGTATGTATGCAGGTATATGTACTACAACCAGCAATACCAAGAAAGGCTGGGTGTAAGCACATATACCTGCACACATACTGGACTGATAAGGAGCACTGCTTTTAACTATTATTAGTAATTGTATTATAATGATTTGAACAAGTTGGGACATGCCTTCAGTTCACTACTGTACCTATCAATTATCCAGTAGTAGTGATTATGGTTCCTCAATATACATTTAACATATTACAGCGTAGGCTGTGTGTTACAGCACTACTTTTGGTGTTTTTTCAGGAATTGCTCTTGAGAAAATGTCATGTAATTGTCCCCTCCCAAAGTTGATAACAGATTTTAGCCCCTGCTAGGGCAGATGGCACACAGACAGCAGAACTGGGGACAGATATGCAGGGACAGACTGGCAGAGACAGGGAGTCTCAGGTAAGTTTGTTGCACCCCATATACAGTACCATTGCCACCTATACTGTCCAGTATGTATGCAGGTATATGTACTACAACCAGCAATACCAAGAAAGGCTGGGTGTAAGCACATATACCTGCACACATACTGGACTGATAAGGAGCACTGCTTTTAACTATTATTAGTAGTAGTATTATAATGATTTGAACAAGTTGGGACAACCCTTCAGTTCACTACTGTACCTATCAATTATCCAGTAGTAGTGGTTATGGTTCCTCAATAGACATTTAACAGCGTAGGCTATGTGTTACAGCACTACTTTTGGTGTTTTTTCAGGAATTGCTCTTGAGAAAATGTCATGTAATTGTCCCTTCTAAGTTGATATCAGATTTTAGCCCCTGCTAGGGCAGATGGCACACAGACAGCAGAACTGGGGACAGATATGCAGGGACAGACTGGCAGAGACAGGGAGTCTCAGGTAAGTTTGTTGCACCCCATATACAGTACCATTGCCACCTACTGTCCATGCAGGTATATGTACTACAACCAGCAATACCAAGAAAGGCTGGGTGTAGCACAAATACCTGCACACATACGGAGCACTGCTTTTAACTATTATTAGTAGTAGTATTATAATGATTTAAACAAGTTGGGACAACCCTTCAGTTCACTACTGTACCTATCAATTATCCAGTAGTAGTGGTTATGGTTCCTCAATAGACATTTAACATATTACAGCACTACTTTTGGTGTTTTTTCAGGAATTGCTCTTGAGAAAATGTCATGTAATTGTCCCCTCCCAAAGTTGATAACAGATTTTAGCCCCTGCTAGGGCAGATGGCACACAGACAGCAGAACTGGGGACAGATATGCAGGGACAGACTGGCAGAGACAGGGAGTCTCAGGTAAGTTTGTTGCACCCCATATACAGTACCATTGCCACCTATACTGTCCAGTATGTATGCAGGTATATGTACTACAACCAGCAATACCAAGAAAGGCTGGGTGTAAGCACATATACCTGCACACATACTGGACTGATAAGGAGCACTGCTTTTAACTATTATTAGTAGTAGTATTATAATGATTTGAACAAGTTGGGACAACCCTTCAGTTCACTACTGTACCTATCAATTATCCAGTAGTAGTGGTTATGGTTCCTCAATAGACATTTAACATATTACAGCGTAGGCTATGTGTTACAGCACTACTTTTGGTGTTTTTTCAGGAATTGCTCTTGAGAAAATGTCATGTAATTGTCCCTTCTAAGGCAGATGGCACACAGACAGCAGAACTGGGGACAGATATGCAGGGACAGACTGGCAGAGACAGGGAGTCTCAGGTAAGTTTGTTGCACCCCATATACAGTACCATTGCCACCTACTGTCCATGCAGGTATATGTACTACAACCAGCAATACCAAGAAAGGCTGGGTGTAAGCACAAATACCTGCACACATACTGGACTGATAAGGAGCACTGCTTTTAACTATTATTAGTAGTAGTATTATAATGATTTGAACAAGTTGGGACAACCCTTCAGTTCACTACTGTACCTATCAATTATCCAGTAGTAGTGGTTATGGTTCCTCAATAGACATTTAACATATTACAGCACTACTTTTGGTGTTTTTTCAGGAATTGCTCTTGAGAAAATGTCATGTAATTGTCCCCTCCCAAAGTTGATAACAGATTTTAGCCCCTGCTAGGGCAGATGGCACACAGACAGCAGAACTGGGGACAGATATGCAGGGACAGACTGGCAGAGACAGGGAGTCTCAGGTAAGTTTGTTGCACCCCATATACAGTACCATTGCCACCTATACTGTCCAGTATGTATGCAGGTATATGTACTACAACCAGCAATACCAAGAAAGGCTGGGTGTAAGCACATATACCTGCACACATACTGGACTGATAAGGAGCACTGCTTTTAACTATTATTAGTAGTAGTATTATAATGATTTGAACAAGTTGGGACAACCCTTCAGTTCACTACTGTACCTATCAATTATCCAGTAGTAGTGGTTATGGTTCCTCAATAGACATTTAACAGCGTAGGCTATGTGTTACAGCACTACTTTTGGTGTTTTTTCAGGAATTGCTCTTGAGAAAATGTCATGTAATTGTCCCTTCTAAGTTGATATCAGATTTTAGCCCCTGCTAGGGCAGATGGCACACAGACAGCAGAACTGGGGACAGATATGCAGGGACAGACTGGCAGAGACAGGGAGTCTCAGGTAAGTTTGTTGCACCCCATATACAGTACCATTGCCACCTATACTGTCCAGTATGTATGCAGGTATATGTACTACAACCAGCAATACCAAGAAAGGCTGGGTGTAAGCACATATACCTGCACACATACTGGACTGATAAGGAGCACTGCTTTTAACTATTATTAGTAGTAGTATTATAATGATTTGAACAAGTTGGGACAACCCTTCAGTTCACTACTGTACCTATCAATTATCCAGTAGTAGTGGTTATGGTTCCTCAATAGACATTTAACATATTACAGCGTAGGCTATGTGTTACAGCACTACTTTTGGTGTTTTTTCAGGAATTGCTCTTGAGAAAATGTCATGTAATTGTCCCTTCTAAGGCAGATGGCACACAGACAGCAGAACTGGGGACAGATATGCAGGGACAGACTGGCAGAGACAGGGAGTCTCAGGTAAGTTTGTTGCACCCCATATACAGTACCATTGCCACCTACTGTCCATGCAGGTATATGTACTACAACCAGCAATACCAAGAAAGGCTGGGTGTAAGCACAAATACCTGCACACATACTGGACTGATAAGGAGCACTGCTTTTAACTATTATTAGTAGTAGTATTATAATGATTTGAACAAGTTGGGACAACCCTTCAGTTCACTACTGTACCTATCAATTATCCAGTAGTAGTGGTTATGGTTCCTCAATAGACATTTAACATATTACAGCACTACTTTTGGTGTTTTTTCAGGAATTGCTCTTGAGAAAATGTCATGTAATTGTCCCCTCCCAAAGTTGATAACAGATTTTAGCCCCTGCTAGGGCAGATGGCACACAGACAGCAGAACTGGGGACAGATATGCAGGGACAGACTGGCAGAGACAGGGAGTCTCAGGTAAGTTTGTTGCACCCCATATACAGTCAGTGTACAGTACCATTGCCACCTACTGTCCAGTATGTATGCAGGTATATGTACTACAACCAGCAATACCAAGAAAGGCTGGGTGTAAGCACATATACCTGCACACATACTGGACTGATGAGGAGCACTGCTTTTAACTAATATTAGTAATTGTATTATAATGATTTGAACAAGTTGGGACAACCCTTCAGTTCACTACTGTACCTATCAATTATCCAGTAGTAGTGGTTATGGTTCCTCAATAGACATTTAACATATTACAGCGTAGGCTATGTGTTACAGCACTACTTTTGGTGTTTTTTCAGGAATTGCTCTTGAGAAAATGTCATGTAATTGTCCCTTCTAAGTTGATATCAGATTTTAGCCCCTGCTAGGGCAGATGGCACACAGACAGCAGAACTGGGGACAGATATGCAGGGACAGGGAGTCTCAGGTAAGTTTGTTGCACCCCATATACAGTCAGTGTACAGTACCATTGCCACCTATACTGTCCAGTATGTATGCAGGTATATGTACTACAACCAGCAATACCAAGAAAGGCTGGGTGTAAGCACATATACCTGCACACATACTGGACTGATGAGGAGCACTGCTTTTAACTAATATTAGTAATTGTATTATAATGATTTGAACAAGTTGGGACAACCCTTCAGTTCACTACTGTACCTATCAATTATCCAGTAGTAGTGGTTATGGTTCCTCAATAGACATTTAACATATTACAGCGTAGGCTATGTGTTACAGCACTACTTTTGGTGTTTTTTCAGGAATTGCTCTTGAGAAAATGTCATGTAATTGTCCCTTCTAAGTTGATATCAGATTTTAGCCCCTGCTAGGGCAGATGGCACACAGACAGCAGAACTGGGGACAGATATGCAGGGACAGACTGGCAGAGACAGGGAGTCTCAGGTAAGTTTGTTGCACCCCATATACAGTACCATTGCCACCTACTGTCCATGCAGGTATATGTACTACAACCAGCAATACCAAGAAAGGCTGGGTGTAAGCACAAATACCTGCACACATACGGAGCACTGCTTTTAACTATTATTAGTAGTAGTATTATAATGATTTGAACAAGTTGGGACAACCCTTCAGTTCACTACTGTACCTATCAATTATCCAGTAGTAGTGGTTATGGTTCCTCAATAGACATTTAACATATTACAGCGTAGGCTATGTGTTACAGCACTACTTTTGGTGTTTTTTCAGGAATTGCTCTTGAGAAAATGTCATGTAATTGTCCCTTCTAAGGCAGATGGCACACAGACAGCAGAACTGGGGACAGATATGCAGGGACAGACTGGCAGAGACAGGGAGTCTCAGGTAAGTTTGTTGCACCCCATATACAGTACCATTGCCACCTACTGTCCATGCAGGTATATGTACTACAACCAGCAATACCAAGAAAGGCTGGGTGTAAGCACAAATACCTGCACACATACTGGACTGATAAGGAGCACTGCTTTTAACTATTATTAGTAGTAGTATTATAATGATTTGAACAAGTTGGGACAACCCTTCAGTTCACTACTGTACCTATCAATTATCCAGTAGTAGTGGTTATGGTTCCTCAATAGACATTTAACATATTACAGCACTACTTTTGGTGTTTTTTCAGGAATTGCTCTTGAGAAAATGTCATGTAATTGTCCCCTCCCAAAGTTGATAACAGATTTTAGCCCCTGCTAGGGCAGATGGCACACAGACAGCAGAACTGGGGACAGATATGCAGGGACAGACTGGCAGAGACAGGGAGTCTCAGGTAAGTTTGTTGCACCCCATATACAGTACCATTGCCACCTATACTGTCCAGTATGTATGCAGGTATATGTACTACAACCAGCAATACCAAGAAAGGCTGGGTGTAAGCACATATACCTGCACACATACTGGACTGATAAGGAGCACTGCTTTTAACTATTATTAGTAGTAGTATTATAATGATTTGAACAAGTTGGGACAACCCTTCAGTTCACTACTGTACCTATCAATTATCCAGTAGTAGTGATTATGGTTCCTCAATATACATTTAACATATTACAGCGTAGGCTGTGTGTTACAGCACTACTTTTGGTGTTTTTTCAGGAATTGCTCTTGAGAAAATGTCATGTAATTGTTGTCCCTTCTAAGTTGATATCAGATTTTAGCCCCTGCTAGGGCAGATGGCACACAGACAGCAGAACTGGGGACAGATATGCAGGGACAGGGAGTCTCAGGTAAGTTTGTTGCACCCCATATACAGTCAGTGTACAGTACCATTGCCACCTACTGTCCAGTATGTATGCAGGTATATGTACTACAACCAGCAATACCAAGAAAGGCTGGGTGTAAGCACATATACCTGCACACATACTGGACTGATAAGGAGCACTGCTTTTAACTATTATTAGTAGTAGTATTATAATGATTTGAACAAGTTGGGACAACCCTTCAGTTCACTACTGTACCTATCAATTATCCAGTAGTAGTGGTTATGGTTCCTCAATAGACATTTAACAGCGTAGGCTGTGTTACAGCACTACTTTTGGTGTTTTTTCAGGAATTGCTCTTGAGAAAATGTCATGTAATTGTCCCTTCTAAGTTGATATCAGATTTTAGCCCCTGCTAGGGCAGATGGCACACAGACAGCAGAACTGGGGACAGATATGCAGGGACAGGGAGTCTCAGGTAAGTTTGTTGCACCCCATATACAGTCAGTGTACAGTACCATTGCCACCTACTGTCCAGTATGTATGCAGGTATATGTACTACAACCAGCAATACCAAGAAAGGCTGGGTGTAAGCACAAATACCTGCACACATACTGGACTGATAAGGAGCACTGCTTTTAACTATTATTAGTAGTAGTATTATAATGATTTGAACAAGTTGGGACAACCCTTCAGTTCACTACTGTACCTATCAATTATCCAGTAGTAGTGATTATGGTTCCTCAATATACATTTAACATATTACAGCGTAGGCTATGTGTTACAGCACTACTTTTGGTGTTTTTTCAGGAATTGCTCTTGAGAAAATGTCATGTAATTGTCCCTTCTAAGTTGATATCAGATTTTAGCCCCTGCTAGGGCAGATGGCACACAGACAGCAGAACTGGGGACAGATATGCAGGGACAGGGAGTCTCAGGTAAGTTTGTTGCACCCCATATACAGTACCATTGCCACCTATACTGTCCAGTATGTATGCAGGTATATGTACTACAACCAGCAATACCAAGAAAGGCTGGGTGTAAGCACATATACCTGCACACATACTGGACTGATGAGGAGCACTGCTTTTAACTAATATTAGTAATTGTATTATAATGATTTGAACAAGTTGGGACAACCCTTCAGTTCACTACTGTACCTATCAATTATCCAGTAGTAGTGGTTATGGTTCCTCAATAGACATTTAACATATTACAGCACTACTTTTGGTGTTTTTTCAGGAATTGCTCTTGAGAAAATGTCATGTAATTGTCCCTTCTAAGTTGATATCAGATTTTAGCCCCTGCTAGGGCAGATGGCACACAGACAGCAGAACTGGGGACAGATATGCAGGGACAGGGAGTCTCAGGTAAGTTTGTTGCACCCCATATACAGTACCATTGCCACCTATACTGTCCAGTATGTATGCAGGTATATGTACTACAACCAGCAATACCAAGAAAGGCTGGGTGTAAGCACATATACCTGCACACATACTGGACTGATGAGGAGCACTGCTTTTAACTAATATTAGTAATTGTATTATAATGATTTGAACAAGTTGGGACAACCCTTCAGTTCACTACTGTACCTATCAATTATCCAGTAGTAGTGATTATGGTTCCTCAATATACATTTAACATATTACAGCGTAGGCTATGTGTTACAGCACTACTTTTAGGTTTTTCCTTTCCTTTAACAAAACAATAAAACCATTTAATGTTCATATTTAACAACACTATGGTTGAATGAATCTCTCACCACATCGACTTCTGCACTGCCACCCAGAAAAAGAGGGAACTTGGAACTTACCTCAGTTTAATTTATGATCCTAGGAGGACATCTACGGGCCTTTTTAAGTACTACACCTATTATATTAGATCAGAAACAGGAGGGATAAACAGGAGATAGGCCTGTGCACCTTACAACTAACCAGTTGAAACGAAACACAATTATATTCAAAACCTAACCCCAACCCTCGTAACCCTAACCCTGGATCAACAGACTCAAAACTAGAAACCTAACCCTAACCAGTTGAAACAAAACACAATTATATTCAAACCCTAACCCCCGTAACCCTAGATCAACAGACTCAAAACTAGAAACCTAACCCTTAACCCTAACCCCCCTAACCCTAAACCTAACCTCTAACCCAAACACTGGAGCAGTTACACCAACTTCGGAGGACACACATCACTGGAAACAACAACAACAAAAAATCTGGACCCGTATCTCCCATTCCCCAAGTGGACGAAAACACGGCAAAAAATCTACCGCATACACAGGATCCCAAATGGACAAAAACGCGATGGTAGCTAGACTTGTATGGCAATTTAGCTAGTTAACTTGCTAGCTAATTTGTCCTGTGACATAAACATTGCGTTATTTTTTTACCTGAATTACACAAATTCCTCTACTCCGACAATTAATCCACACATAAACAGGTCAACTGAATCGTTTCTAGTCATCCCTCCTTCTTCATCTTTGCCATCAACACAAATCAGTTCGTCCTTCAATCAACCACGTGAGTGAGGAGATATCACGTGCATAGGCAGAAATCCCAGGGGGGACACGATCCCCCTATCCTGGGAAAAATATGATTCCCCCCCCCCCCAATATATCACTGTAAACATATCTATGTAATTTCAATAATATGAATGAACGCAATGAAAGCACTTAAGCTGATTATAGACACTAATAGCGCGTTTTTAAGTTTCAAAAGACTGCGACCCCCGCCCTTTGCCTCAATGGTTTGATCCACTGTAGGTCATTAGTTTAGCTAACTAATTAAACTAATTGACTTGAGGTTAACGTTGGAAGCGCTCACACACTCTTGCTGAATTTGCAGAGCTGGCGCGCAAACATTAACTATCAAGCTAGCTAGCTAGTACCTATTCAATTTATGTGGAGTTGTCAAAAATTGAACTTTTGCTATCGTCTGTTAACAAGGTTGGTTATGTTTCCACCTGCCTCGAAAGAAATGTGTATTTAATGTTCAAGCATTCTTATTGGTTGGATCTCATCATTCAAGCATTCTTATTGGTTGATTTCATCTGGGCGCTCGTGTCACCGACTAACACCATGGTGTAGCTCCAGTTCTCCTCAGTCCGAGAAAACACATAGAGAAGGGTATGTGTTGCAAATTACTCCTTTGTAGAAGTCCATAACAATAATTAATGCTGTATGTTATAAGGGAGTGTGAGACTATTGAAACATGTAACTTTCAGAGTTTTATTGTTGTTATTAATATAGTTTACAGAGTGCTAAAAGTGCTGCTGTTGCTAGCTAGAAAGCCTTTCTGGATGTAGACGATTAGCTTTGCTGGCCACCTGTGCTGGCGTTGCATTATGGGAGATGTAGTTTGGTCCTCTACGGTTTGAATGGAATAGAGGCGATTTCACGTTGTAACACGTTGAAATAAATGATGAAAGGCTGGTTGTAAGTACATATACCTGCATACATACTGGACTGATAAGGAACACTGCTATAACTATTATTAGTAGTAGTATTATAATGATTTGAACAACCCTTCAGTTAACTACTGTACCTATCAATTATCCAGTAGTAGTGATTATGGTTCCTCAATATACATTTAACATATTACAGCGTAGGCTGTGTGTTACAGCACTACTTTTGGTGTTTTTTCAGGAATTGCTCTTGAGAAAATGTCATGTAATTGTCCCTTCTAAGTTGATATCAGATTTTAGCCCCTGCTAGGGCAGATGGCACACAGACAGCAGAACTGGGGACAGATATGCAGGGACAGGGAGTCTCAGGTAAGTTTGTTGCACCCCATATACAGTCAGTGTACAGTACCATTGCCACCTATACTGTCCAGTATGTATGCAGGTATATGTACTACAACCAGCAATACCAAGAAAGGCTGGGTGTAAAGCACATATACCTGCACACATACTGGACTGATAAGGAGCACTGCTTTTAACTATTATTAGTAATTGTATTATAATGATTTGAACAAGTTGGGACATGCCTTCAGTTCACTACTGTACCTATCAATTATCCAGTAGTAGTGATTATGGTTCCTCAATATACATTTAACATATTACAGCGTAGGCTGTGTGTTACAGCACTACTTTTGGTGTTTTTTCAGGAATTGCTCTTGAGAAAATGTCATGTAATTGTCCCTTCTAAGTTGATATCAGATTTTAGCCCCTGCTAGGGCAGATGGCACACAGACAGCAGAACTGGGGACAGATATGCAGGGACAGACTGGCAGAGACAGGGAGTCTCAGGTAAGTTTGTTGCACCCCATATACAGTACCATTGCCACCTACTGTCCATGCAGGTATATGTACTACAACCAGCAATACCAAGAAAGGCTGGGTGTAAGCACAAATACCTGCACACATACGGAGCACTGCTTTTAACTATTATTAGTAGTAGTATTATAATGATTTGAACAAGTTGGGACAACCCTTCAGTTCACTACTGTACCTATCAATTATCCAGTAGTAGTGGTTATGGTTCCTCAATAGACATTTAACATATTACAGCACTACTTTTGGTGTTTTTTCAGGAATTGCTCTTGAGAAAATGTCATGTAATTGTCCCCTCCCAAGGTTGATAACAGATTTTAGCCCCTGCTAGGGCAGATGGCACACAGACAGCAGAACTGGGGACAGATATGCAGGGACAGACTGGCAGAGACAGGGAGTCTCAGGTAAGTTTGTTGCACCCCATATACAGTACCATTGCCACCTATACTGTCCAGTATGTATGCAGGTATATGTACTACAACCAGCAATACCAAGAAAGGCTGGGTGTAAGCACATATACCTGCACACATACTGGACTGATAAGGAGCACTGCTTTTAACTATTATTAGTAGTAGTATTATAATGATTTGAACAAGTTGGGACAACCCTTCAGTTCACTACTGTACCTATCAATTATCCAGTAGTAGTGGTTATGGTTCCTCAATAGACATTTAACAGCGTAGGCTATGTGTTACAGCACTACTTTTGGTGTTTTTTCAGGAATTGCTCTTGAGAAAATGTCATGTAATTGTCCCTTCTAAGTTGATATCAGATTTTAGCCCCTGCTAGGGCAGATGGCACACAGACAGCAGAACTGGGGACAGATATGCAGGGACAGACTGGCAGAGACAGGGAGTCTCAGGTAAGTTTGTTGCACCCCATATACAGTACCATTGCCACCTATACTGTCCAGTATGTATGCAGGTATATGTACTACAACCAGCAATACCAAGAAAGGCTGGGTGTAAGCACATATACCTGCACACATACTGGACTGATAAGGAGCACTGCTTTTAACTATTATTAGTAGTAGTATTATAATGATTTGAACAAGTTGGGACAACCCTTCAGTTCACTACTGTACCTATCAATTATCCAGTAGTAGTGGTTATGGTTCCTCAATAGACATTTAACACATTACAGCGTAGGCTATGTGTTACAGCACTACTTTTGGTGTTTTTTCAGGAATTGCTCTTGAGAAAATGTCATGTAATTGTCCCTTCTAAGGCAGATGGCACACAGACAGCAGAACTGGGGACAGATATGCAGGGACAGACTGGCAGAGACAGGGAGTCTCAGGTAAGTTTGTTGCACCCCATATACAGTACCATTGCCACCTACTGTCCATGCAGGTATATGTACTACAACCAGCAATACCAAGAAAGGCTGGGTGTAAGCACAAATACCTGCACACATACTGGACTGATAAGGAGCACTGCTTTTAACTATTATTAGTAGTAGTATTATAATGATTTGAACAAGTTGGGACAACCCTTCAGTTCACTACTGTACCTATCAATTATCCAGTAGTAGTGGTTATGGTTCCTCAATAGACATTTAACAGCGTAGGCTATGTGTTACAGCACTACTTTTGGTGTTTTTTCAGGAATTGCTCTTGAGAAAATGTCATGTAATTGTCCCTTCTAAGTTGATATCAGATTTTAGCCCCTGCTAGGGCAGATGGCACACAGACAGCAGAACTGGGGACAGATATGCAGGGACAGACTGGCAGAGACAGGGAGTCTCAGGTAAGTTTGTTGCACCCCATATACAGTACCATTGCCACCTATACTGTCCAGTATGTATGCAGGTATATGTACTACAACCAGCAATACCAAGAAAGGCTGGGTGTAAGCACATATACCTGCACACATACTGGACTGATAAGGAGCACTGCTTTTAACTATTATTAGTAGTAGTATTATAATGATTTGAACAAGTTGGGACAACCCTTCAGTTCACTACTGTACCTATCAATTATCCAGTAGTAGTGGTTATGGTTCCTCAATAGACATTTAACATATTACAGCACTACTTTTGGTGTTTTTTCAGGAATTGCTCTTGAGAAAATGTCATGTAATTGTCCCCTCCCAAAGTTGATAACAGATTTTAGCCCCTGCTAGGGCAGATGGCACACAGACAGCAGAACTGGGGACAGATATGCAGGGACAGACTGGCAGAGACAGGGAGTCTCAGGTAAGTTTGTTGCACCCCATATACAGTACCATTGCCACCTATACTGTCCAGTATGTATGCAGGTATATGTACTACAACCAGCAATACCAAGAAAGGCTGGGTGTAAGCACATATACCTGCACACATACTGGACTGATAAGGAGCACTGCTTTTAACTATTATTAGTAGTAGTATTATAATGATTTGAACAAGTTGGGACAACCCTTCAGTTCACTACTGTACCTATCAATTATCCAGTAGTAGTGGTTATGGTTCCTCAATAGACATCTAACATATTACAGCGTAGGCTATGTGTTACAGCACCACTTTCAGGAATTGCTCTTGAGAAAATGTCGGCAATGACCTACAGAAATAACCACTTTTCCATAAACAAGGTCTATTTCATGTTTGGTTGCAACTCTGGATACAACGTTTTAAACATAACTGTTCAAACTAGATGAAATGTGGACAATTTTCAGCAAGTTGATCTGGTAGTACATTTTTTGCAAAACTGTTCAAACAAGATGAACTGTGGACAATTTTCTGCAAGTTGCAGCAATGACCTACAGAAATAACCACTTTTCCATAAACAAGGTCTATTTCATGTTTGGTTGCAACTCTGGATACAATGTTTTAAACATAACTGTTCAAACTAGATGAAATGTGGACAATTTTCAGCAATTGACCTACAGAAATAACCACTTTTCCATAAACAAGGTCTATTTCATGTTTGGTTGCAACTCTGGATACAATGTTTTAAACATAACTGTTCAAAATAGATGAACTGTGGACAATTTTCTGCAAGTTGCAGCAATGACCTAAGGAAATAGCCACTTTTCCATAAACAAGGTCTATTTCATGTTTGGTTGCACTCTGGAAGTGCATTTTTTGCAGAACTGTTCAAACTAGATGAAATGTGGACAATTTTCAGCAAGTTGCAGCAATTGACCTACAGAAATAACCACTTTTCCATAAACAAGGTCTATTTCATGTTTGATTGCAATCGTGAAGTGCATTTTTTGCAGAACTGTTCAAACTAGATGAAATGTGGACGATTTTCAGCAAGTTGCAGCAATGACCTACAGAAATAACCACTTTTCCATAAACAAGGTCTATTTCATGTTTGGTTGCAACTCTGGATACAATGTTTTACACATAACTGTTCAAACTAGATGAACTGTGGACAATTTTCTGCAAGTTGCAGCAATGACCTACAGAAATAACCACTTTTCCATAAACAAGGTCTATTTCATGTTTGGTTGCACTCTGGAAGTGCATTTTTTGCAGAACTGTTCAAACTAGATGAAATGTGGACAATTTTCAACAATTGACCTACAGAAATAACCACTTTTCCATAAACAAGGTCTATTTCATGTTTGGCTGCACTCTGGAAGTACATTTTTTGCAGAACTGTTCAAACTAGATGAAATGTGGACAATTTTCAGCAAGTTGCAGCAATTGACCTACAGAAATAACCACTTTTCCATAAACAAGGTCTATTTCATGTTTGGTTGCAACTCTGGATACAACGTTTTAAACATAACTGTTCAAACTAGATGAAATGTGGACAATTTTCAGCAAGTTGATCTGGTAGTACATTTTTTGCAAAACTGTTCAAACAAGATGAACTGTGGACAATTTTCTGCAAGTTGCAGCAATGACCTACAGAAATAACCACTTTTCCATAAACAAGGTCTATTTCATGTTTGATTGCAACTCTGGTTACAACGTTTTAAACATAACTGTTCAAACTAGATGAAATGTGGACAATTTTCAGCAATTAACCTACAGAAATAACCACTTTTCCATAAACAAGGTCTATTTCATGTTTGGTTGCAACTCTGGATACAACGTTTTAAACATAACTGTTCAAACTAGATGAAATGTGGACAATTTTCAGCAAGTTGATCTGGTAGTACATTTTTTGCAAAACTGTTCAAACAAGATGAACTGTGGACAATTTTCTGCAAGTTGCAGCAATGACCTACAGAAATAACCACTTTTCCATAAACAAGGTCTATTTCATGTTTGATTACAACGTTTTAAACATAACTGTTCAAACTAGATGAAATGTGGACAATTTTCAGCAAGTTGATCTGGTAGTACATTTTTTGCAAAACTGTTCAAACTAGATGAACTGTGGACAATTTTCTGCAAGTTGCAGCAATGACCTAAGGAAATAGCCACTTTTCCATAAACAAGGTCTATTTCATGTTTGGTTGCAACTCTGGATACAATGTTTTAAACATAACTGTTCAAAATAGATGAACTGTGGACAATTTTCTGCAAGTTGCAGCAATGACCTACAGAAATAACCACTTTTCCATAAACAAGGTCTATTTCATGTTTGGCTGCACTCTGGAAGTGCATTTTTTGCAGAACTGTTCAAACTAGATGAAATGTGGACGATTTTCTGCAAGTTGATCTGGTAGTACATTTTTTGCAAAACTGTTCAAACAAGATGAACTGTGGACAATTTTCTGCAAGTTGCAGCAATGACCTACAGAAATAACCACTTTTCCATAAACAAGGTCTATTTCATGTTTGATTGCAACTCTGGTTACAACGTTTTAAACATAACTGTTCAAACTAGATGAAATGTGGACAATTTTCAGCAATTAACCTACAGAAATAACCACTTTTCCATAAACAAGGTCTATTTCATGTTTGGTTGCAACTCTGGATACAACGTTTTAAACATAACTGTTCAAACAAGATGAACTGTGGACAATTTTCTGCAAGTTGCAGCAATGACCTACAGAAATAACCACTTTTCCATAAACAAGGTCTATTTCATGTTTGGTTGCAACTCTGGATACAATGTTTTAAACATAACTGTTCAAACTAGATGAAATGTGGACAATTTTCAGCAATTGACCTACAGAAATAACCACTTTTCCATAAACAAGGTCTATTTCATGTTTGGTTGCAACTCTGGATACAATGTTTTAAACATAACTGTTCAAAATAGATGAACTGTGGACAATTTTCTGCAAGTTGCAGCAATGACCTAAGGAAATAGCCACTTTTCCATAAACAAGGTCTATTTCATGTTTGGTTGCACTCTGGAAGTGCATTTTTTGCAGAACTGTTCAAACTAGATGAAATGTGGACAATTTTCAGCAAGTTGCAGCAATTGACCTACAGAAATAACCACTTTTCCATAAACAAGGTCTATTTCATGTTTGATTGCAATCGTGAAGTGCATTTTTTGCAGAACTGTTCAAACTAGATGAAATGTGGACGATTTTCAGCAAGTTGCAGCAATGACCTACAGAAATAACCACTTTTCCATAAACAAGGTCTATTTCATGTTTGGTTGCAACTCTGGATACAATGTTTTACACATAACTGTTCAAACTAGATGAACTGTGGACAATTTTCTGCAAGTTGCAGCAATGACCTACAGAAATAACCACTTTTCCATAAACAAGGTCTATTTCATGTTTGGTTGCACTCTGGAAGTGCATTTTTTGCAGAACTGTTCAAACTAGATGAAATGTGGACAATTTTCAACAATTGACCTACAGAAATAACCACTTTTCCATAAACAAGGTCTATTTCATGTTTGGCTGCACTCTGGAAGTACATTTTTTGCAGAACTGTTCAAACTAGATGAAATGTGGACAATTTTCAGCAAGTTGCAGCAATTGACCTACAGAAATAACCACTTTTCCATAAACAAGGTCTATTTCATGTTTGGTTGCAACTCTGGATACAACGTTTTAAACATAACTGTTCAAACTAGATGAAATGTGGACAATTTTCAGCAAGTTGATCTGGTAGTACATTTTTTGCAAAACTGTTCAAACAAGATGAACTGTGGACAATTTTCTGCAAGTTGCAGCAATGACCTACAGAAATAACCACTTTTCCATAAACAAGGTCTATTTCATGTTTGATTGCAACTCTGGTTACAACGTTTTAAACATAACTGTTCAAACTAGATGAAATGTGGACAATTTTCAGCAATTAACCTACAGAAATAACCACTTTTCCATAAACAAGGTCTATTTCATGTTTGGTTGCAACTCTGGATACAACGTTTTAAACATAACTGTTCAAACTAGATGAAATGTGGACAATTTTCAGCAAGTTGATCTGGTAGTACATTTTTTGCAAAACTGTTCAAACAAGATGAACTGTGGACAATTTTCTGCAAGTTGCAGCAATGACCTACAGAAATAACCACTTTTCCATAAACAAGGTCTATTTCATGTTTGATTACAACGTTTTAAACATAACTGTTCAAACTAGATGAAATGTGGACAATTTTCAGCAAGTTGATCTGGTAGTACATTTTTTGCAAAACTGTTCAAACTAGATGAACTGTGGACAATTTTCTGCAAGTTGCAGCAATGACCTAAGGAAATAGCCACTTTTCCATAAACAAGGTCTATTTCATGTTTGGTTGCAACTCTGGATACAATGTTTTAAACATAACTGTTCAAAATAGATGAACTGTGGACAATTTTCTGCAAGTTGCAGCAATGACCTACAGAAATAACCACTTTTCCATAAACAAGGTCTATTTCATGTTTGGCTGCACTCTGGAAGTGCATTTTTTGCAGAACTGTTCAAACTAGATGAAATGTGGACGATTTTCTGCAAGTTGATCTGGTAGTACATTTTTTGCAAAACTGTTCAAACAAGATGAACTGTGGACAATTTTCTGCAAGTTGCAGCAATGACCTACAGAAATAACCACTTTTCCATAAACAAGGTCTATTTCATGTTTGATTGCAACTCTGGTTACAACGTTTTAAACATAACTGTTCAAACTAGATGAAATGTGGACAATTTTCAGCAATTAACCTACAGAAATAACCACTTTTCCATAAACAAGGTCTATTTCATGTTTGGTTGCAACTCTGGATACAACGTTTTAAACATAACTGTTCAAACTAGATGAAATGTGGACAATTTTCAGCAAGTTGATCTGGTAGTACATTTTTTGCAAAACTGTTCAAACTAGATGAACTGTGGACAATTTTCTGCAAGTTGCAGCAATGACCTAAGGAAATAGCCACTTTTCCATAAACAAGGTCTATTTCATGTTTGGTTGCAACTCTGGATACAATGTTTTAAACATAACTGTTCAAAATAGATGAAATATGGACAATTTTCTGCAAGTTGCAGCAATGACCTACAGAAATAACCACTTTTCCATAAACAAGGTCTATTTCATGTTTGGTTGCACTCTGGAAGTGCATTTTTTGCAGAACTGTTCAAACTAGATGAAATGTGGACAATTTTCAGCAATTGACCTACAGAAATAACCACTTTTCCATAAACAAGGTCTATTTCATGTTTGGCTGCACTCTGGAAGTACATTTTTTGCAGAACTGTTCAAACTAGATGAAATGTGGACGATTTTCAGCAAGTTGCAGCAATGACCTACAGAAATAACCACTTTTCCATAAACAAGGTCTATTTCATGTTTGGTTGCAACTCTGGATACAATGTTTTACACATAACTGTTCAAACTAGATGAACTGTGGACAATTTTCTGCAAGTTGCAGCAATGACCTACAGAAATAACCACTTTTCCATAAACAAGGTCTATTTCATGTTTGGTTGCACTCTGGAAGTGCATTTTTTGCAGAACTGTTCAAACTAGATGAAATGTGGACAATTTTCAACAATTGACCTACAGAAATAACCACTTTTCCATAAACAAGGTCTATTTCATGTTTGGCTGCACTCTGGAAGTACATTTTTTGCAGAACTGTTCAAACTAGATGAAATGTGGACAATTTTCAGCAAGTTGCAGCAATTGACCTACAGAAATAACCACTTTTCCATAAACAAGGTCTATTTCATGTTTGGTTGCAACTCTGGATACAACGTTTTAAACATAACTGTTCAAACTAGATGAAATGTGGACAATTTTCAGCAAGTTGATCTGGTAGTACATTTTTTGCAAAACTGTTCAAACAAGATGAACTGTGGACAATTTTCTGCAAGTTGCAGCAATGACCTACAGAAATAACCACTTTTCCATAAACAAGGTCTATTTCATGTTTGATTGCAACTCTGGTTACAACGTTTTAAACATAACTGTTCAAACTAGATGAAATGTGGACAATTTTCAGCAATTAACCTACAGAAATAACCACTTTTCCATAAACAAGGTCTATTTCATGTTTGGTTGCAACTCTGGATACAACGTTTTAAACATAACTGTTCAAACTAGATGAAATGTGGACAATTTTCAGCAAGTTGATCTGGTAGTACATTTTTTGCAAAACTGTTCAAACAAGATGAACTGTGGACAATTTTCTGCAAGTTGCAGCAATGACCTACAGAAATAACCACTTTTCCATAAACAAGGTCTATTTCATGTTTGATTACAACGTTTTAAACATAACTGTTCAAACTAGATGAAATGTGGACAATTTTCAGCAAGTTGATCTGGTAGTACATTTTTTGCAAAACTGTTCAAACTAGATGAACTGTGGACAATTTTCTGCAAGTTGCAGCAATGACCTAAGGAAATAGCCACTTTTCCATAAACAAGGTCTATTTCATGTTTGGTTGCAACTCTGGATACAATGTTTTAAACATAACTGTTCAAAATAGATGAACTGTGGACAATTTTCTGCAAGTTGCAGCAATGACCTACAGAAATAACCACTTTTCCATAAACAAGGTCTATTTCATGTTTGGCTGCACTCTGGAAGTGCATTTTTTGCAGAACTGTTCAAACTAGATGAAATGTGGACGATTTTCTGCAAGTTGATCTGGTAGTACATTTTTTGCAAAACTGTTCAAACAAGATGAACTGTGGACAATTTTCTGCAAGTTGCAGCAATGACCTACAGAAATAACCACTTTTCCATAAACAAGGTCTATTTCATGTTTGATTGCAACTCTGGTTACAACGTTTTAAACATAACTGTTCAAACTAGATGAAATGTGGACAATTTTCAGCAATTAACCTACAGAAATAACCACTTTTCCATAAACAAGGTCTATTTCATGTTTGGTTGCAACTCTGGATACAACGTTTTAAACATAACTGTTCAAACTAGATGAAATGTGGACAATTTTCAGCAAGTTGATCTGGTAGTACATTTTTTGCAAAACTGTTCAAACTAGATGAACTGTGGACAATTTTCTGCAAGTTGCAGCAATGACCTAAGGAAATAGCCACTTTTCCATAAACAAGGTCTATTTCATGTTTGGTTGCAACTCTGGATACAATGTTTTAAACATAACTGTTCAAAATAGATGAAATGTGGACAATTTTCTGCAAGTTGCAGCAATGACCTACAGAAATAACCACTTTTCCATAAACAAGGTCTATTTCATGTTTGGTTGCACTCTGGAAGTGCATTTTTTGCAGAACTGTTCAAACTAGATGAAATGTGGACAATTTTCAGCAATTGACCTACAGAAATAACCACTTTTCCATAAACAAGGTCTATTTCATGTTTGGCTGCACTCTGGAAGTACATTTTTTGCAGAACTGTTCAAACTAGATGAAATGTGGACAATTTTCAGCAAGTTGCAGCAATTGACCTACAGAAATAACCACTTTTCCATAAACAAGGTCTATTTCATGTTTGATTGCAATCGTGAAGTGCATTTTTTGCAGAACTGTTCAAACTAGATGAAATGTGGACAATTTTCTGCGAGTTGCAGCAATGACCTACAGAAATAACCACTTTTCCATAAACAAGGTCTATTTCCTGTTTGGTTGCACTCTGGAAGTGCATTTTTTGCAGAACTGTTCAAACTAGATGAAATGTGGACGATTTTCAGCAAGTTGCAGCAATGACCTACAGAAATAACCACTTTTCCATAAACAAGGTCTATTTCATGTTTGGTTGCAACTCTGGATACAATGTTTTACACATAACTGTTCAAACTAGATGAACTGTGGACAATTTTCTGCAAGTTGCAGCAATGACCTACAGAAATAACCACTTTTCCATAAACAAGGTCTATTTCATGTTTGGTTGCACTCTGGAAGTGCATTTTTTGCAGAACTGTTCAAACTAGATGAAATGTGGACAATTTTCAACAATTGACCTACAGAAATAACCACTTTTCCATAAACAAGGTCTATTTCATGTTTGGCTGCACTCTGGAAGTACATTTTTTGCAGAACTGTTCAAACTAGATGAAATGTGGACAATTTTCAGCAAGTTGCAGCAATTGACCTACAGAAATAACCACTTTTCCATAAACAAGGTCTATTTCATGTTTGGTTGCAACTCTGGATACAACGTTTTAAACATAACTGTTCAAACTAGATGAAATGTGGACAATTTTCAGCAAGTTGATCTGGTAGTACATTTTTTGCAAAACTGTTCAAACAAGATGAACTGTGGACAATTTTCTGCAAGTTGCAGCAATGACCTACAGAAATAACCACTTTTCCATAAACAAGGTCTATTTCATGTTTGATTGCAACTCTGGTTACAACGTTTTAAACATAACTGTTCAAACTAGATGAAATGTGGACAATTTTCAGCAATTAACCTACAGAAATAACCACTTTTCCATAAACAAGGTCTATTTCATGTTTGGTTGCAACTCTGGATACAACGTTTTAAACATAACTGTTCAAACTAGATGAAATGTGGACAATTTTCAGCAAGTTGATCTGGTAGTACATTTTTTGCAAAACTGTTCAAACTAGATGAACTGTGGACAATTTTCTGCAAGTTGCAGCAATGACCTAAGGAAATAGCCACTTTTCCATAAACAAGGTCTATTTCATGTTTGGTTGCAACTCTGGATACAATGTTTTAAACATAACTGTTCAAAATAGATGAAATGTGGACAATTTTCTGCAAGTTGCAGCAATGACCTACAGAAATAACCACTTTTCCATAAACAAGGTCTATTTCATGTTTGGTTGCACTCTGGAAGTGCATTTTTTGCAGAACTGTTCAAACTAGATGAAATGTGGACAATTTTCAGCAATTGACCTACAGAAATAACCACTTTTCCATAAACAAGGTCTATTTCATGTTTGGCTGCACTCTGGAAGTACATTTTTTGCAGAACTGTTCAAACTAGATGAAATGTGGACAATTTTCAGCAAGTTGCAGCAATTGACCTACAGAAATAACCACTTTTCCATAAACAAGGTCTATTTCATGTTTGATTGCAATCGTGAAGTGCATTTTTTGCAGAACTGTTCAAACTAGATGAAATGTGGACAATTTTCTGCGAGTTGCAGCAATGACCTACAGAAATAACCACTTTTCCATAAACAAGGTCTATTTCCTGTTTGGTTGCACTCTGGAAGTGCATTTTTTGCAGAACTGTTCAAACTAGATGAAATGTGGACGATTTTCAGCAAGTTGCAGCAATGACCTACAGAAATAACCACTTTTCCATAAACAAGGTCTATTTCATGTTTGGTTGCAACTCTGGATACAATGTTTTACACATAACTGTTCAAACTAGATGAACTGTGGACAATTTTCTGCAAGTTGCAGCAATGACCTACAGAAATAACCACTTTTCCATAAACAAGGTCTATTTCATGTTTGGTTGCACTCTGGAAGTGCATTTTTTGCAGAACTGTTCAAACTAGATGAAATGTGGACAATTTTCAGCAAGTTGCAGCAATTGACCTACAGAAATAACCACTTTTCCATAAACAAGGTCAATTTCATGTTTGATTGCAATCGTGAAGTGCATTTTTTGCAGAACTGTTCAAACTAGATGAAATGTGGACAATTTTCTGCGAGTTGCAGCAATGACCTACAGAAATAACCACTTTTCCATAAACAAGGTCTATTTCCTGTTTGGTTGCACTCTGGAAGTGCATTTTTTGCAGAACTGTTCAAACTAGATGAAATGTGGACGATTTTCAGCAAGTTGCAGCACTGACCTACAGAAATAACGACTTTTCCATAAACAAGGTCTATTTCATGTTTGGTTGCAACTCTGGATACAATGTTTTAAACATAACTGTTCAAACTAGATGAAATGTGGACAATTTTCAGCAATTGACCTACAGAAATAACCACTTTTCCATAAACAAGGTCTATTTCATGTTTGGTTGCAACTCTGGATACAACGTTTTAAACATAACTGTTCAAACTAGATGAAATGTGGACAATTTTCAGCAAGTTGATCTGGTAGTACATTTTTTGCAAAACTGTTCAAACTAGATGAACTGTGGACAATTTTCTGCAAGTTGCAGCAATGACCTACAGAAATAACCACTTTTCCATAAACAAGGTCTATTTCATGTTTGGTTGCAACTCTGGATACAATGTTTTAAACATAACTGTTCAAACTAGATGAAATGTGGACAATTTTCAGCAAGTTGATCTGGTAGTACATTTTTTGCAAAACTGTTCAAACTAGATGAACTGTGGACAATTTTCTGCAAGTTGCAGCAATGACCTACAGAAATAACCACTTTTCCATAAACAAGGTCTATTTCATGTTTGGTTGCAACTCTGGTTACAACGTTTTAAACATAACTGTTCAAACTAGATGAAATGTGGACAATTTTCAGCAAGTTGATCTGGTAGTACATTTTTTGCAAAACTGTTCAAACTAGATGAACTGTGGACAATTTTCTGCAAGTTGCAGCAATGACCTACAGAAATAACCACTTTTCCATAAACAAGGTCTATTTCATGTTTGGTTGCAACTCTGGATACAATGTTTTAAACATAACTGTTCAAAATAGATGAACTGTGGACAATTTTCTGCAAGTTGCAGCAATGACCTACAGAAATAACCACTTTTCCATAAACAAGGTCTATTTCATGTTTGGTTGCAATCGTGAAGTGCATTTTTTGCAGAACTGTTCAAACTAGATGAAATGTGGACGATTTTCAGCAAGTTGCAGCAATGACCTACAGAAATAACGACTTTTCCATAAACAAGGTCTATTTCATGTTTGGTTGCAACTCTGGATACAATGTTTTAAACATAACTGTTCAAACTAGATGAAATGTGGACAATTTTCAGCAATTGACCTACAGAAATAACCACTTTTCCATAAACAAGGTCTATTTCATGTTTGGTTGCAACTCTGGATACAACGTTTTAAACATAACTGTTCAAACTAGATGAAATGTGGACAATTTTCAGCAAGTTGATCTGGTAGTACATTTTTTGCAAAACTGTTCAAACAAGATGAACTGTGGACAATTTTCTGCAAGTTGCAGCAATGACCTACAGAAATAACCACTTTTCCATAAACAAGGTCTATTTCATGTTTGGTTGCACTCTGGAAGTGCATTTTTTGCAGAACTGTTCAAACTAGATGAAATGTGGACAATTTTCAGCAATTGACCGCAAGAAATAACCACTTTTCCATAAACAAGGTCTATTTCATGTTTGGCTGCACTCTGGAAGTACATTTTTTGCAGAACTGTTCAAACTAGATGAAATGTGGACAATTTTCTGCGAGTTGCAGCAATGACCTACAGAAATAACCACTTTTCCATAAACAAGGTCTATTTCCTGTTTGGTTGCACTCTGGAAGTGCATTTTTTGCAGAACTGTTCAAACTAGATGAAATGTGGACGATTTTCAGCAAGTTGCAGCAATGACCTACAGAAATAACGACTTTTCCATAAACAAGGTCTATTTCATGTTTGGTTGCAACTCTGGATACAATGTTTTAAACATAACTGTTCAAACTAGATGAAATGTGGACAATTTTCAGCAATTGACCTACAGAAATAACCACTTTTCCATAAACAAGGTCTATTTCATGTTTGGTTGCAATCGTGAAGTGCATTTTTTGCAGAACTGTTCAAACTAGATGAAATGTGGACGATTTTCAGCAAGTTGCAGCAATGACCTACAGAAATAACGACTTTTCCATAAACAAGGTCTATTTCATGTTTGGTTGCAACTCTGGATACAATGTTTTAAACATAACTGTTCAAACTAGATGAAATGTGGACAATTTTCAGCAATTGACCTACAGAAATAACCACTTTTCCATAAACAAGGTCTATTTCATGTTTGGTTGCAATCGTGAAGTGCATTTTTTGCAGAACTGTTCAAACTAGATGAAATGTGGACGATTTTCAGCAAGTTGCAGCAATGACCTACAGAAATAACCACTTTTCCATAAACAAGGTCTATTTCATGTTTGATTGCAACTCTGGATACAATGTTTTAAACATAACTGTTCAAACTAGATGAAATGTGGACAATTTTCAGCAAGTTGATCTGGTAGTACATTTTTTGCAGAACTGTTCAAACTAGATGAAATGTGGACAATTTTCAACAATTGACCTACAGAAATAACCACTTTTCCATAAACAAGGTCTATTTCATGTTTGGCTGCACTCTGGAAGTACATTTTTTGCAGAACTGTTCAAACTAGATGAAATGTGGACAATTTTCTGCGAGTTGCAGCAATGACCTACAGAAATAACCACTTTTCCATAAACAAGGTCTATTTCCTGTTTGGTTGCACTCTGGAAGTGCATTTTTTGCAGAACTGTTCAAACTAGATGAAATGTGGACGATTTTCAGCAAGTTGCAGCAATGACCTACAGAAATAACGACTTTTCCATAAACAAGGTCTATTTCATGTTTGGTTGCAACTCTGGATACAATGTTTTAAACATAACTGTTCAAACTAGATGAAATGTGGACAATTTTCAGCAATTGACCTACAGAAATAACCACTTTTCCATAAACAAGGTCTATTTCATGTTTGGTTGCAATCGTGAAGTGCATTTTTTGCAGAACTGTTCAAACTAGATGAAATGTGGACGATTTTCAGCAAGTTGCAGCAATGACCTACAGAAATAACCACTTTTCCATAAACAAGGTCTATTTCATGTTTGATTGCAACTCTGGATACAATGTTTTAAACATAACTGTTCAAACTAGATGAAATGTGGACAATTTTCAGCAAGTTGATCTGGTAGTACATTTTTTGCAGAACTGTTCAAACTAGATGAAATGTGGACAATTTTCAACAATTGACCTACAGAAATAACCACTTTTCCATAAACAAGGTCTATTTCATGTTTGGCTGCACTCTGGAAGTACATTTTTTGCAGAACTGTTCAAACTAGATGAAATGTGGACAATTTTCTGCGAGTTGCAGCAATGACCTACAGAAATAACCACTTTTCCATAAACAAGGTCTATTTCCTGTTTGGTTGCACTCTGGAAGTGCATTTTTTGCAGAACTGTTCAAACTAGATGAAATGTGGACGATTTTCAGCAAGTTGCAGCAATGACCTACAGAAATAACGACTTTTCCATAAACAAGGTCTATTTCATGTTTGGTTGCAACTCTGGATACAATGTTTTAAACATAACTGTTCAAACTAGATGAAATGTGGACAATTTTCAGCAATTGACCTACAGAAATAACCACTTTTCCGTAAACAAGGTCTATTTCATGTTTGGTTGCAACTCTGGATACAACGTTTTAAACATAACTGTTCAAACTAGATGAAATGTGGACAATTTTCAGCAAGTTGATCTGGTAGTACATTTTTTGCAAAACTGTTCAAACAAGATGAACTGTGGACAATTTTCTGCAAGTTGCAGCAATGACCTACAGAAATAACCACTTATCCATAAACAAGGTCTATTTCATGTTTGGCTGCACTCTGGAAGTACATTTTTTGCAGAACTGTTCAAACTAGATGAAATGTGGACAATTTTCAGCAAGTTGCAGCAATTGACCTACAGAAATAACCACTTTTCCATAAACAAGGTCTATTTCATGTTTGGTTGCAATCTGGAAGTGCATTTTTTGCAGAACTGTTCAAACTAGATGAAATGTGGACAATTTTCTGCGAGTTGCAGCAATGACCTACAGAAATAACGACTTTTCCATAAACAAGGTCTATTTCATGTTTGGTTGCAACTCTGGATACAATGTTTTAAACATAACTGTTCAAACTAGATGAAATGTGGACAATTTTCAGCAAGTTGCAGCAATTGACCTACAGAAATAACCACTTTTCCATAAACAAGGTCTATTTCATGTTTGGTTGCAACTCTGGATACAACGTTTTAAACATAACTGTTCAAACTAGATGAAATGTGGACAATTTTCAGCAAGTTGATCTGGTAGTACATTTTTTGCAAAACTGTTCAAACAAGATGAACTGTGGACAATTTTCTGCAAGTTGCAGCAATGACCTACAGAAATAACCACTTTTCCATAAACAAGGTCTATTTCATGTTTGATTACAACGTTTTAAACATAACTGTTCAAACTAGATGAAATGTGGACAATTTTCAGCAAGTTGATCTGGTAGTACATTTTTTGCAAAACTGTTCAAACTAGATGAACTGTGGACAATTTTCTGCAAGTTGCAGCAATGACCTAAGGAAATAGACACTTTTCCATAAACAAGGTCTATTTCATGTTTGGTTGCAACTCTGGATACAATGTTTTAAACATAACTGTTCAAAATAGATGAACTGTGGACAATTTTCTGCAAGTTGCAGCAATGACCTACAGAAATAACCACTTTTCCATAAACAAGGTCTATTTCATGTTTGGCTGCACTCTGGAAGTGCATTTTTTGCAGAACTGTTCAAACTAGATGAAATGTGGACGATTTTCTGCAAGTTGCAGCAATGACCTACAGAAATAACCACTTTTCCATAAACAAGGTGTATTTCATGTTTGGTTGCAACTCTGGATACAATAATCAGCTTAAGTGCTTTCATTGCGTATAATAATAGGTGTAGTACTTAAAAAGGCCCGTAGATGTCCTCCTAGGATCATAAATTAAACTGAGGTAAGTTCCAAGTTCCCTCTTTTTCTGGGTGGCAGTGCAGAAGTCGATGTGGTGAGAGATTCATTCAACCATAGTGTTGTTAAATATGAACATTAAATGGTTTTATTGTTTTGTTAAAGGAAAGGAAAAACCTAAAAGTAGTGCTGTAACACATAGCCTACGCTGTAATATGTTAAATGTATATTGAGGAACCATAATCACTACTACTGGATAATTGATAGGTACAGTAGTGAACTGAAGGGTTGTCCCAACTTGTTCAAATCATTATAATACTACTACTAATAATAGTTAAAAGCAGTGCTCCTTATCAGTCCAGTATGTGTGCAGGTATTTGTGCTTACACCCAGCCTTTCTTGGTATTGCTGGTTGTAGTACATATACCTGCATACATACTGGACAGTATAGGTGGCAATGGTACTGTATATGGGGTGCAACAAATTTACCTGAGACTCCCTGTCCCTGCATATCTGTCCCCAGTTCTGCTGTCTGTGTGCCATCTGCCCTAGCAGGGGCTAAAATCTGATATCAACTTAGAAGGGACAATTACATGACATTTTCTCAAGAGCAATTCCTGAAAAAACACCAAAAGTAGTGCTGTAACACATAGCCTACGCTGTAATATGTTAAATGTCTATTGAGGAACCATAACCACTACTACTGGATAATTGATAGGTACAGTAGTGAACTGAAGGCTTGTCCCAACTTGTTCAAATCATTATAATACAATTACTAATATTAGTTAAAAGCAGTGCTCCTCATCAGTCCAGTATGTGTGCAGGTATATGTGCTTACACCCAGCCTTTCTTGGTATTGCTGGTTGTAGTACATATACCTGCATACATACTGGACAGTATAGGTGGCAATGCTACTGTATATGGGGTGCAACAAACTTACCTGAGACTCCCTGTCTCTGCCAGTCTGTCCCTGCATATCTGTCCCCAGTTCTGCTGTCTGTGTGCCATCTGCCCTAGCAGGGGCTAAAATCTGTTATCAACTTTGGGAGGGGACAATTACATGACATTTTCTCAAGAGCAATTCCTGAAAAAACACCAAAAGTAGTGCTGTAACACATAGCCTACGCTGTAATATGTTAAATGTCTATTGAGGAACCATAATCTCTACTACTGGATAATTGATAGGTACAGTAGTGAACTGAAGGGTTGTCCCAACTTGGTCAAATCATTATAATACAATTACTAATAATAGTTAAAAGCAGTGCTCCTTATCAGTCCAGTATGTGTGCAGGTATATGTGCTTACACCCAGCCTTTCTTGGTATTGCTGGTTGTAGTACATATACCTGCATACATACTGGACAGTATAGGTGGCAATGGTACTGTATATGGGGTGCAACAAACTTACCTGAGACTCCCTGTCTCTGCCAGTCTGTCCCTGCATATCTGTCCCCAGTTCTGCTGTCTGTGTGCCATCTGCCCTAGCAGGGGCTAAAATCTGTTATCAACTTTGGAGGGGACAATTACATGACATTTTCTCAAGAGCAATTCCTGAAAAAACACCAAAAGTAGTGCTGTAACACACAGCCTACGCTGTAATATGTTAAATGTATATTGAGGAACCATAATCACTACTACTGGATAATTGATAGGTACAGTAGTGAACTGAAGGGTTGTCCCAACTTGTTCAAATCATTATAATACAATTACTAATAATAGTTAAAAGCAGTGCTCCTTATCAGTCCAGTATGTGTGCAGGTATATGTGCTTACACCCAGCCTTTCTTGGTATTGCTGGTTGTAGTACATATACCTGCATACATACTGGACAGTATAGGTGGCAATGGTACTGTACACTGACTGTATATGGGGTGCAACAAACTTACCTGAGACTCCCTGTCTCTGCCAGTCTGTCCCTGCATATCTGTCCCCAGTTCTGCTGTCTGTGTGCCATCTGCCCTAGCAGGGGCTAAAATCTGTTATCAACTTTGGAGGGGACAATTACATGACATTTTCTCAAGAGCAATTCCTGAAAAAACACCAAAAGTAGTGCTGTAACACACAGCCTACGCTGTAATATGTTAAATGTATATTGAGGAACCATAATCACTACTACTGGATAATTGATAGGTACAGTAGTGAACTGAAGGGTTGTCCCAACTTGTTCAAATCATTATAATACAATTACTAATAATAGTTAAAAGCAGTGCTCCTTATCAGTCCAGTATGTGTGCAGGTATATGTGCTTACACCCAGCCTTTCTTGGTATTGCTGGTTGTAGTACATATACCTGCATACATACTGGACAGTATAGGTGGCAATGGTACTGTACACTGACTGTATATGGGGTGCAACAAACTTACCTGAGACTCCCTGTCTCTGCCAGTCTGTCCCTGCATATCTGTCCCCAGTTCTGCTGTCTGTGTGCCATCTGCCCTAGCAGGGGCTAAAATCTGATATCAACTTAGAAGGGACAATTACATGACATTTTCTCAAGAGCAATTCCTGAAAAAACACCAAAAGTAGTGCTGTAACACATAGCCTTCGCTGTTAAATGTCTATTGAGGAACCATTACTACTGGATAATTGATAGGTACAGTAGTGAACTGAAGGGATGTCCCAACTTGTTCAAATCATTATAATACTACTACTAATAATAGTTAAAAGCAGTGCTCCTTATCAGTCCAGTATGTGTGCAGGTATTTGTGCTTACACCCAGCCTTTCTTGGTATTGCTGGTTGTAGTACATATACCTGCATACATACTGGACAGTAGGTGGCAATGGTACTGTATATGGGGTGCAACAAACTTACCTGAGACTCCCTGTCTCTGCCAGTCTGTCCCTGCATATCTGTCCCCAGTTCTGCTGTCTGTGTGCCATCTGCCCTAGCAGGGGCTAAAATCTGTTATCAACTTTGGGAGGGGACAATTACATGACATTTTCTCAAGAGCAATTCCTGAAAAAACACCAAAAGTAGTGCTGTAACACATAGCCTACGCTGTAATATGTTAAATGTCTATTGAGGAACCATAACCACTACTACTGGATAATTGATAGGTACAGTAGTGAACTGAAGGGTTGTCCCAACTTGTTCAAATCATTATAATACTACTACTAATAATAGTTAAAAGCAGTGCTCCTTATCAGTCCAGTATGTGTGCAGGTATATGTGCTTACACCCAGCCTTTCTTGGTATTGCTGGTTGTAGTACATATACCTGCATACATACTGGACAGTATAGGTGGCAATGGTACTGTATATGGGGTGCAACAAACTTACCTGAGACTCCCTGTCTCTGCCAGTCTGTCCCTGCATATCTGTCCCCAGTTCTGCTGTCTGTGTGCCATCTGCCCTAGCAGGGGCTAAAATCTGATATCAACTTAGAAGGGACAATTACATGACATTTTCTCAAGAGCAATTCCTGAAAAAACACCAAAAGTAGTGCTGTAACACACAGCCTACGCTGTAATATGTTAAATGTATATTGAGGAACCATAATCACTACTACTGGATAATTGATAGGTACAGTAGTGAACTGAAGGGTTGTCCCAACTTGTTCAAATCATTATAATACAATTACTAATAATAGTTAAAAGCAGTGCTCCTTATCAGTCCAGTATGTGTGCAGGTATTTGTGCTTACACCCAGCCTTTCTTGGTATTGCTGGTTGTAGTACATATACCTGCATGGACAGTAGGTGGCAATGGTACTGTATATGGGGTGCAACAAACTTACCTGAGACTCCCTGTCTCTGCCAGTCTGTCCCTGCATATCTGTCCCCAGTTCTGCTGTCTGTGTGCCATCTGCCTTAGAAGGGACAATTACATGACATTTTCTCAAGAGCAATTCCTGAAAAAACACCAAAAGTAGTGCTGTAACACATAGCCTACGCTGTAATATGTCTATTGAGGAACCATAACCACTACTACTGGATAATTGATAGGTACAGTAGTGAACTGAAGGGTTGTCCCAACTTGTTCAAATCATTATAATACTACTACTAATAATAGTTAAAAGCAGTGCTCCTTATCAGTCCAGTATGTGTGCAGGTATATGTGCTTACACCCAGCCTTTCTTGGTATTGCTGGTTGTAGTACATATACCTGCATACATACTGGACAGTATAGGTGGCAATGGTACTGTACACTGACTGTATATGGGGTGCAACAAACTTACCTGAGACTCCCTGTCCCTGCATATCTGTCCCCAGTTCTGCTGTCTGTGTGCCATCTGCCCTAGCAGGGGCTAAAATCTGATATCAACTTAGAAGGGACAATTACATGACATTTTCTCAAGAGCAATTCCTGAAAAAACACCAAAAGTAGTGCTGTAACACATAGCCTACGCTGTAATATGTTAAATGTATATTGAGGAACCATAATCACTACTACTGGATAATTGATAGGTACAGTAGTTAACTGAAGGGTTGTTCAAATCATTATAATACTACTACTAATAATAGTTATAGCAGTGTTCCTTATCAGTCCAGTATGTATGCAGGTATATGTACTTACAACCAGCCTTTCATCATTTATTTCAACGTGTTACAACGTGAAATCGCCTCTATTCCATTCAAACCGTAGAGGACCAAACTACATCTCCCATAATGCAACGCCAGCACAGGTGGCCAGCAAAGCTAATCGTCTACATCCAGAAAGGCTTTCTAGCTAGCAACAGCAGCACTTTTAGCACTCTGTAAACTATATTAATAACAACAATAAAACTCTGAAAGTTACATGTTTCAATAGTCTCACACTCCCTTATAACATACAGCATTAATTATTGTTATGGACTTCTACAAAGGAGTAATTTGCAACACATACCCTTCTCTATGTGTTTTCTCGGACTGAGGAGAACTGGAGCTACACCATGGTGTTAGTCGGTGACACGAGCGCCCAGATGAAATCAACCAATAAGAATGCTTGAATGATGAGATCCAACCAATAAGAATGCTTGAACATTAAATACACATTTCTTTCGAGGCAGGTGGAAACATAACCAACCTTGTTAACAGACGATAGCAAAAGTTCAATTTTTGACAACTCCACATAAATTGAATAGGTACTAGCTAGCTAGCTTGATAGTTAATGTTTGCGCGCCAGCTCTGCAAATTCAGCAAGAGTGTGTGAGCGCTTCCAACGTTAACCTCAAGTCAATTAGTTTAATTAGTTAGCTAAACTAATGACCTACAGTGGATCAAACCATTGAGGCAAAGGGCGGGGGTCGCAGTCTTTTGAAACTTAAAAACGCGCTATTAGTGTCTATAATCAGCTTAAGTGCTTTCATTGCGTTCATTCATATTATTGAAATTACATAGATATGTTTACAGTGATATATTGGGGGGGGGGGGGGGGAATCATATTTTTCCCAGGATAGGGGGATCGTGTCCCCCCTGGGATTTCTGCCTATGCACGTGATATCTCCTCACTCACGTGGTTGATTGAAGGACGAACTGATTTGTGTTGATGGCAAAGATGAAGAAGGAGGGATGACTAGAAACGATTCAGTTGACCTGTTTATGTGTGGATTAATTGTCGGAGTAGAGGAATTTGTAATTCAGGTAAAAAAATAACGCAATGTTTATGTCACAGGACAAATTAGCTAGCAAGTTAACTAGCTAAATTGCCATACAAGTCTAGCTACCATCGCGTTTTTGTCCATTTGGGATCCTGTGTATGCGGTAGATTTTTTGCCGTGTTTTCGTCCACTTGGGGAATGGGAGATACGGGTCCAGATTTTTTGTTGTTGTTGTTTCCAGTGATGTGTGTCCTCCGAAGTTGGTGTAACTGCTCCAGTGTTTGGGTTAGAGGTTAGGTTTAGGGTTAGGGGGGTTAGGGTTAAGGGTTAGGTTTCTAGTTTTGAGTCTGTTGATCTAGGGTTACGGGTGTTAGGGTTACGGGGGTTAGGGTTTGAATATAATTGTGTTTTGTTTCAACTGGTTAGGGTTAGGTTTCTAGTTTTGAGTCTGTTGATCCAGGGTTAGGGTTACGAGGGTTGGGGTTAGGTTTTGAATATAATTGTGTTTCGTTTCAACTGGTTAGTTGTAAGGTGCACAGGCCTATCTCCTGTTTATCCCTCCTGTTTCTGATCTAATATAATAGGTGTAGTACTTAAAAAGGCCCGTAGATGTCCTCCTAGGATCATAAATTAAACTGAGGTAAGTTCCAAGTTCCCTCTCTTTCTGGGTGGCAGTGCAGAAGTCGATGTGGTGAGAGATTCATTCAACCATAGTGTTGTTAAATATGAACATTAAATGGTTTTATTGTTTTGTTAAAGGAAAGGAAAAACCTAAAAGTAGTGCTGTAACACATAGCCTACGCTGTAATATGTTAAATGTATATTGAGGAACCATAATCACTACTACTGGATAATTGATAGGTACAGTAGTGAACTGAAGGGTTGTCCCAACTTGTTCAAATCATTATAATACAATTACTAATATTAGTTAAAAGCAGTGCTCCTCATCAGTCCAGTATGTGTGCAGGTATATGTGCTTACACCCAGCCTTTCTTGGTATTGCTGGTTGTAGTACATATACCTGCATACATACTGGACAGTATAGGTGGCAATGGTACTGTATATGGGGTGCAACAAACTTACCTGAGACTCCCTGTCCCTGCATATCTGTCCCCAGTTCTGCTGTCTGTGTGCCATCTGCCCTAGCAGGGGCTAAAATCTGATATCAACTTAGAAGGGACAATTACATGACATTTTCTCAAGAGCAATTCCTGAAAAAACACCAAAAGTAGTGCTGTAACACATAGCCTACGCTGTAATATGTTAAATGTCTATTGAGGAACCATAACCACTACTACTGGATAATTGATAGGTACAGTAGTGAACTGAAGGGTTGTCCCAACTTGTTCAAATCATTATAATACAATTACTAATATTAGTTAAAAGCAGTGCTCCTCATCAGTCCAGTATGTGTGCAGGTATATGTGCTTACACCCAGCCTTTCTTGGTATTGCTGGTTGTAGTACATATACCTGCATACATACTGGACAGTATAGGTGGCAATGGTACTGTACACTGACTGTATATGGGGTGCAACAAACTTACCTGAGACTCCCTGTCCCTGCATATCTGTCCCCAGTTCTGCTGTCTGTGTGCCATCTGCCCTAGCAGGGGCTAAAATCTGTTATCAACTTTGGGAGGGGACAATTACATGACATTTTCTCAAGAGCAATTCCTGAAAAAACACCAAAAGTAGTGCTGTAACACATAGCCTACGCTGTAATATGTTAAATGTCTATTGAGGAACCATAACCACTACTACTGGATAATTGATAGGTACAGTAGTGAACTGAAGGGTTGTCCCAACTTGTTCAAATCATTATAATACTACTACTAATAATAGTTAAAAGCAGTGCTCCTTATCAGTCCAGTATGTGTGCAGGTATTTGTGCTTACACCCAGCCTTTCTTGGTATTGCTGGTTGTAGTACATATACCTGCATACATACTGGACAGTAGGTGGCAATGGTACTGTATATGGGGTGCAACAAACTTACCTGAGACTCCATGTCTCTGCCAGTCTGTCCCTGCATATCTGTCCCCAGTTCTGCTGTCTGTGTGCCATCTGCCCTAGCAGGGGCTAAAATCTGTTATCAACTTTGGAGGGGACAATTACATGACATTTTCTCAAGAGCAATTCCTGAAAAAACACCAAAAGTAGTGCTGTAACACACAGCCTACGCTGTAATATGTTAAATGTATATTGAGGAACCATAATCACTACTACTGGATAATTGATAGGTACAGTAGTGAACTGAAGGGTTGTCCCAACTTGTTCAAATCATTATAATACAATTACTAATAATAGTTAAAAGCAGTGCTCCTTATCAGTCCAGTATGTGTGCAGGTATATGTGCTTACACCCAGCCTTTCTTGGTATTGCTGGTTGTAGTACATATACCTGCATACATACTGGACAGTATAGGTGGCAATGGTACTGTATATGGGGTGCAACAAACTTACCTGAGACTCCCTGTCTCTGCCAGTCTGTCCCTGCATATCTGTCCCCAGTTCTGCTGTCTGTGTGCCATCTGCCCTAGCAGGGGCTAAAATCTGTTATCAACTTTGGGAGGGGACAATTACATGACATTTTCTCAAGAGCAATTCCTGAAAAAACACCAAAAGTAGTGCTGTAACACATAGCCTACGCTGTTAAATGTCTATTGAGGAACCATAACCACTACTACTGGATAATTGATAGGTACAGTAGTGAACTGAAGGGTTGTCCCAACTTGTTCAAATCATTATAATACTACTACTAATAATAGTTAAAAGCAGTGCTCCTTATCAGTCCAGTATGTGTGCAGGTATTTGTGCTTACACCCAGCCTTTCTTGGTATTGCTGGTTGTAGTACATATACCTGCATACATACTGGACAGTAGGTGGCAATGGTACTGTATATGGGGTGCAACAAACTTACCTGAGACTCCCTGTCACTGCCAGTCTGTCCCTGCATATCTGTCCCCAGTTCTGCTGTCTGTGTGCCATCTGCCCTAGCAGGGGCTAAAATCTGTTATCAACTTTGGGAGGGGACAATTACATGACATTTTCTCAAGAGCAATTCCTGAAAAAACACCAAAAGTAGTGCTGTAACACATAGCCTACGCTGTAATATGTTAAATGTCTATTGAGGAACCATAACCACTACTACTGGATAATTGATAGGTACAGTAGTGAACTGAAGGGTTGTCCCAACTTGTTCAAATCATTATAATACAATTACTAATATTAGTTAAAAGCAGTGCTCCTTATCAGTCCAGTATGTGTGCAGGTATATGTGCTTACACCCAGCCTTTCTTGGTATTGCTGGTTGTAGTACATATACCTGCATACATACTGGACAGTATAGGTGGCAATGGTACTGTACACTGACTGTATATGGGGTGCAACAAACTTACCTGAGACTCCCTGTCTCTGCCAGTCTGTCCCTGCATATCTGTCCCCAGTTCTGCTGTCTGTGTGCCATCTGCCCTAGCAGGGGCTAAAAATCTGATATCAACTTAGAAGGGACAATTACATGACATTTTCTCAAGAGCAATTCCTGAAAAAACACCAAAAGTAGTGCTGTAACACATAGCCTACGCTGTAATATGTTAAATGTATATTGAGGAACCATAATCACTACTACTGGATAATTGATAGGTACAGTAGTGAACTGAAGGGTTGTCCCAACTTGGTCAAATCATTATAATACTACTACTAATAATAGTTAAAAGCAGTGCTCCTTATCAGTCCAGTATGTGTGCAGGTATTTGTGCTTACACCCAGCCTTTCTTGGTATTGCTGGTTGTAGTACATATACCTGCATACATACTGGACAGTAGGTGGCAATGGTACTGTACACTGACTGTATATGGGGTGCAACAAACTTACCTGAGACTCCCTGTCTCTGCCAGTCTGTCCCTGCATATCTGTCCCCAGTTCTGCTGTCTGTGTGCCATCTGCCCTAGCAGGGGCTAAAATCTGTTATCAACTTTGGAGGGGACAATTACATGACATTTTCTCAAGAGCAATTCCTGAAAAAACACCAAAAGTAGTGCTGTAACACATAGCCTACGCTGTAATATGTTAAATGTCTATTGAGGAACCATAACCACTACTACTGGATAATTGATAGGTACAGTAGTGAACTGAAGGGTTGTCCCAACTAGTTCAAATCATTATAATACTACTACTAATAATAGTTAAAAGCAGTGCTCCTTATCAGTCCAGTATGTGTGCAGGTATTTGTGCTTACACCCAGCCTTTCTTGGTATTGCTGGTTGTAGTACATATACCTGCATACATACTGGACAGTAGGTGGCAATGGTACTGTACACTGACTGTATATGGGGTGCAACAAACTTACCTGAGACTCCCTGTCCCTGCATATCTGTCCCCAGTTCTGCTGTCTGTGTGCCATCTGCCCTAGCAGGGGCTAAAATCTGATATCAACTTAGAAGGGACAATTACATGACATTTTCTCAAGAGCAATTCCTGAAAAAACACCAAAAGTAGTGCTGTAACACATAGCCTACGCTGTAATATGTTAAATGTCTATTGAGGAACCATAACCACTACTACTGGATAATTGATAGGTACAGTAGTGAACTGAAGGGTTGTCCCAACTTGTTCAAATCATTATAATACTACTACTAATAATAGTTAAAAGCAGTGCTCCTTATCAGTCCAGTATGTGTGCAGGTATTTGTGCTTACACCCAGCCTTTCTTGGTATTGCTGGTTGTAGTACATATACCTGCATACATACTGGACAGTAGGTGGCAATGGTACTGTACACTGACTGTATATGGGGTGCAACAAACTTACCTGAGACTCCCTGTCTCTGCCAGTCTGTCCCTGCATATCTGTCCCCAGTTCTGCTGTCTGTGTGCCATCTGCCCTAGCAGGGGCTAAAATCTGTTATCAACTTTGGAGGGGACAATTACATGACATTTTCTCAAGAGCAATTCCTGAAAAAACACCAAAAGTAGTGCTGTAACACACAGCCTACGCTGTAATATGTTAAATGTATATTGAGGAACCATAATCACTACTACTGGATAATTGATAGGTACAGTAGTGAACTGAAGGGTTGTCCCAACTTGTTCAAATCATTATAATACAATTACTAATAATAGTTAAAAGCAGTGCTCCTTATCAGTCCAGTATGTGTGCAGGTATATGTGCTTACACCCAGCCTTTCTTGGTATTGCTGGTTGTAGTACATATACCTGCATACATACTGGACAGTATAGGTGGCAATGGTACTGTATATGGGGTGCAACAAACTTACTTGAGACTCCCTGTCTCTGCCAGTCTGTCCCTGCATATCTGTCCCCAGTTCTGCTGTCTGTGTGCCATCTGCCCTAGCAGGGGCTAAAATCTGTTATCAACTTTGGGAGGGGACAATTACATGACATTTTCTCAAGAGCAATTCCTGAAAAAACACCAAAAGTAGTGCTGTAACACATAGCCTACGCTGTTAAATGTCTATTGAGGAACCATAACCACTACTACTGGATAATTGATAGGTACAGTAGTGAACTGAAGGGTTGTCCCAACTTGTTCAAATCATTATAATACTACTACTAATAATAGTTAAAAGCAGTGCTCCTTATCAGTCCAGTATGTGTGCAGGTATTTGTGCTTACACCCAGCCTTTCTTGGTATTGCTGGTTGTAGTACATATACCTGCATACATACTGGACAGTAGGTGGCAATGGTACTGTATATGGGGTGCAACAAACTTACCTGAGACTCCCTGTCTCTGCCAGTCTGTCCCTGCATATCTGTCCCCAGTTCTGCTGTCTGTGTGCCATCTGCCCTAGCAGGGGCTAAAATCTGTTATCAACTTTGGGAGGGGACAATTACATGACATTTTCTCAAGAGCAATTCCTGAAAAAACACCAAAAGTAGTGCTGTAACACATAGCCTACGCTGTAATATGTTAAATGTCTATTGAGGAACCATAACCACTACTACTGGATAATTGATAGGTACAGTAGTGAACTGAAGGGTTGTCCCAACTTGTTCAAATCATTATAATACAATTACTAATATTAGTTAAAAGCAGTGCTCCTTATCAGTCCAGTATGTGTGCAGGTATATGTGCTTACACCCAGCCTTTCTTGGTATTGCTGGTTGTAGTACATATACCTGCATACATACTGGACAGTATAGGTGGCAATGGTACTGTACACTGACTGTATATGGGGTGCAACAAACTTACCTGAGACTCCCTGTCTCTGCCAGTCTGTCCCTGCATATCTGTCCCCAGTTCTGCTGTCTGTGTGCCATCTGCCCTAGCAGGGGCTAAAAATCTGATATCAACTTAGAAGGGACAATTACATGACATTTTCTCAAGAGCAATTCCTGAAAAAACACCAAAAGTAGTGCTGTAACACATAGCCTACGCTGTAATATGTTAAATGTATATTGAGGAACCATAATCACTACTACTGGATAATTGATAGGTACAGTAGTGAACTGAAGGGTTGTCCCAACTTGGTCAAATCATTATAATACTACTACTAATAATAGTTAAAAGCAGTGCTCCTTATCAGTCCAGTATGTGTGCAGGTATTTGTGCTTACACCCAGCCTTTCTTGGTATTGCTGGTTGTAGTACATATACCTGCATACATACTGGACAGTAGGTGGCAATGGTACTGTACACTGACTGTATATGGGGTGCAACAAACTTACCTGAGACTCCCTGTCTCTGCCAGTCTGTCCCTGCATATCTGTCCCCAGTTCTGCTGTCTGTGTGCCATCTGCCCTAGCAGGGGCTAAAATCTGTTATCAACTTTGGAGGGGACAATTACATGACATTTTCTCAAGAGCAATTCCTGAAAAAACACCAAAAGTAGTGCTGTAACACATAGCCTACGCTGTAATATGTTAAATGTATATTGAGGAACCATAATCACTACTACTGGATAATTGATAGGTACAGTAGTGAACTGAAGGGTTGTCCCAACTTGTTCAAATCATTATAATACAATTACTAATAATAGTTAAAAGCAGTGCTCCTTATCAGTCCAGTATGTGTGCAGGTATATGTGCTTACACCCAGCCTTTCTTGGTATTGCTGGTTGTAGTACATATACCTGCATACATACTGGACAGTATAGGTGGCAATGGTACTGTATATGGGGTGCAACAAACTTACCTGAGACTCCCTGTCTCTGCCAGTCTGTCCCTGCATATCTGTCCCCAGTTCTGCTGTCTGTGTGCCATCTGCCCTAGCAGGGGCTAAAATCTGATATCAACTTAGAAGGGACAATTACATGACATTTTCTCAAGAGCAATTCCTGAAAAAACACCAAAAGTAGTGCTGTAACACATAGCCTACGCTGTAATATGTTAAATGTCTATTGAGGAACCATAACCACTACTACTGGATAATTGATAGGTACAGTAGTGAACTGAAGGGTTGTCCCAACTTGTTCAAATCATTATAATACAATTACTAATAATAGTTAAAAGCAGTGCTCCTTATCAGTCCAGTATGTGTGCAGGTATATGTGCTTACACCCAGCCTTTCTTGGTATTGCTGGTTGTAGTACATATACCTGCATACATACTGGACAGTATAGGTGGCAATGGTACTGTATATGGGGTGCAACAAACTTACCTGAGACTCCCTGTCTCTGCCAGTCTGTCCCTGCATATCTGTCCCCAGTTCTGCTGTCTGTGTGCCATCTGCCCTAGCAGGGGCTAAAATCTGTTATCAACTTTGGGAGGGGACAATTACATGACATTTTCTCAAGAGCAATTCCTGAAAAAACACCAAAAGTAGTGCTGTAACACATAGCCTACGCTGTTAAATGTCTATTGAGGAACCATAACCACTACTACTGGATAATTGATAGGTACAGTAGTGAACTGAAGGGTTGTCCCAACTTGTTCAAATCATTATAATACTACTACTAATAATAGTTAAAAGCAGTGCTCCTTATCAGTCCAGTATGTGTGCAGGTATTTGTGCTTACACCCAGCCTTTCTTGGTATTGCTGGTTGTAGTACATATACCTGCATACATACTGGACAGTATAGGTGGCAATGGTACTGTATATGGGGTGCAACAAACTTACCTGAGACTCCCTGTCTCTGCCAGTCTGTCCCTGCATATCTGTCCCCAGTTCTGCTGTCTGTGTGCCATCTGCCCTAGCAGGGGCTAAAATCTGATATCAACTTAGAAGGGACAATTACATGACATTTTCTCAAGAGCAATTCCTGAAAAAACACCAAAAGTAGTGCTGTAACACATAGCCTACGCTGTAATATGTTAAATGTATATTGAGGAACCATAACCACTACTACTGGATAATTGATAGGTACAGTAGTGAACTGAAGGGTTGTCCCAACTTGTTCAAATCATTATAATACAATTACTAATATTAGTTAAAAGCAGTGCTCCTCATCAGTCCAGTATGTGTGCAGGTATATGTGCTTACACCCAGCCTTTCTTGGTATTGCTGGTTGTAGTACATATACCTGCATACATACTGGACAGTATAGGTGGCAATGGTACTGTACACTGACTGTATATGGGGTGCAACAAACTTACCTGAGACTCCCTGTCCCTGCATATCTGTCCCCAGTTCTGCTGTCTGTGTGCCATCTGCCCTAGCAGGGGCTAAAATCTGATATCAACTTAGAAGGGACAATTACATGACATTTTCTCAAGAGCAATTCCTGAAAAAACACCAAAAGTAGTGCTGTAACACATAGCCTACGCTGTAATATGTTAAATGTCTATTGAGGAACCATAACCACTACTACTGGATAATTGATAGGTACAGTAGTGAACTGAAGGGTTGTCCCAACTTGTTCAAATCATTATAATACAATTACTAATAATAGTTAAAAGCAGTGCTCCTTATCAGTCCAGTATGTGTGCAGGTATATGTGCTTACACCCAGCCTTTCTTGGTATTGCTGGTTGTAGTACATATACCTGCATACATACTGGACAGTATAGGTGGCAATGGTACTGTATATGGGGTGCAACAAACTTACCTGAGACTCCATGTCTCTGCCAGTCTGTCCCTGCATATCTGTCCCCAGTTCTGCTGTCTGTGTGCCATCTGCCCTAGCAGGGGCTAAAATCTGTTATCAACTTTGGGAGGGGACAATTACATGACATTTTCTCAAGAGCAATTCCTGAAAAAACACCAAAAGTAGTGCTGTAACACATAGCCTACGCTGTTAAATGTCTATTGAGGAACCATAACCACTACTACTGGATAATTGATAGGTACAGTAGTGAACTGAAGGGTTGTCCCAACTTGTTCAAATCATTATAATACTACTACTAATAATAGTTAAAAGCAGTGCTCCTTATCAGTCCAGTATGTGTGCAGGTATTTGTGCTTACACCCAGCCTTTCTTGGTATTGCTGGTTGTAGTACATATACCTGCATACATACTGGACAGTAGGTGGCAATGGTACTGTATATGGGGTGCAACAAACTTACCTGAGACTCCATGTCTCTGCCAGTCTGTCCCTGCATATCTGTCCCCAGTTCTGCTGTCTGTGTGCCATCTGCCCTAGCAGGGGCTAAAATCTGTTATCAACTTTGGAGGGGACAATTACATGACATTTTCTCAAGAGCAATTCCTGAAAAAACACCAAAAGTAGTGCTGTAACACACAGCCTACGCTGTAATATGTTAAATGTATATTGAGGAACCATAATCACTACTACTGGATAATTGATAGGTACAGTAGTGAACTGAAGGGTTGTCCCAACTTGTTCAAATCATTATAATACAATTACTAATAATAGTTAAAAGCAGTGCTCCTTATCAGTCCAGTATGTGTGCAGGTATATGTGCTTACACCCAGCCTTTCTTGGTATTGCTGGTTGTAGTACATATACCTGCATACATACTGGACAGTATAGGTGGCAATGGTACTGTATATGGGGTGCAACAAACTTACCTGAGACTCCCTGTCTCTGCCAGTCTGTCCCTGCATATCTGTCCCCAGTTCTGCTGTCTGTGTGCCATCTGCCCTAGCAGGGGCTAAAATCTGTTATCAACTTTGGGAGGGGACAATTACATGACATTTTCTCAAGAGCAATTCCTGAAAAAACACCAAAAGTAGTGCTGTAACACATAGCCTACGCTGTAATATGTTAAATGTCTATTGAGGAACCATAACCACTACTACTGGATAATTGATAGGTACAGTAGTGAACTGAAGGGTTGTCCCAACTTGTTCAAATCATTATAATACAATTACTAATATTAGTTAAAAGCAGTGCTCCTTATCAGTCCAGTATGTGTGCAGGTATATGTGCTTACACCCAGCCTTTCTTGGTATTGCTGGTTGTAGTACATATACCTGCATACATACTGGACAGTATAGGTGGCAATGGTACTGTATATGGGGTGCAACAAACTTACCTGAGACTCCCTGTCCCTGCATATCTGTCCCCAGTTCTGCTGTCTGTGTGCCATCTGCCCTAGCAGGGGCTAAAATCTGATATCAACTTAGAAGGGACAATTACATGACATTTTCTCAAGAGCAATTCCTGAAAAAACACCAAAAGTAGTGCTGTAACACATAGCCTACGCTGTAATATGTTAAATGTCTATTGAGGAACCATAACCACTACTACTGGATAATTGATAGGTACAGTAGTGAACTGAAGGGTTGTCCCAACTTGTTCAAATCATTATAATACAATTACTAATATTAGTTAAAAGCAGTGCTCCTCATCAGTCCAGTATGTGTGCAGGTATATGTGCTTACACCCAGCCTTTCTTGGTATTGCTGGTTGTAGTACATATACCTGCATACATACTGGACAGTATAGGTGGCAATGGTACTGTATATGGGGTGCAACAAACTTACCTGAGACTCCCTGTCTCTGCCAGTCTGTCCCTGCATATCTGTCCCCAGTTCTGCTGTCTGTGTGCCATCTGCCCTAGCAGGGGCTAAAATCTGATATCAACTTAGAAGGGACAATTACATGACATTTTCTCAAGAGCAATTCCTGAAAAAACACCAAAAGTAGTGCTGTAACACATAGCCTTCGCTGTTAAATGTCTATTGAGGAACCATTACTACTGGATAATTGATAGGTACAGTAGTGAACTGAAGGGATGTCCCAACTTGTTCAAATCATTATAATACTACTACTAATAATAGTTAAAAGCAGTGCTCCTTATCAGTCCAGTATGTGTGCAGGTATATGTGCTTACACCCAGCCTTTCTTGGTATTGCTGGTTGTAGTACATATACCTGCATACATACTGGACAGTATAGGTGGCAATGGTACTGTATATGGGGTGCAACAAACTTACCTGAGACTCTCTGTCCCTGCATATCTGTCCCCAGTTCTGCTGTCTGTGTGCCATCTGCCCTAGCAGGGGCTAAAATCTGTTATCAACTTTGGGAGGGGACAATTACATGACATTTTCTCAAGAGCAATTCCTGAAAAAACACCAAAAGTAGTGCTGTAACACATAGCCTACGCTGTAATATGTTAAATGTATATTGAGGAACCATAATCACTACTACTGGATAATTGATAGGTACAGTAGTGAACTGAAGGGTTGTCCCAACTTGTTCAAATCATTATAATACTACTACTAATAATAGTTAAAAGCAGTGCTCCTTATCAGTCCAGTATGTGTGCAGGTATTTGTGCTTACACCCAGCCTTTCTTGGTATTGCTGGTTGTAGTACATATACCTGCATACATACTGGACAGTAGGTGGCAATGGTACTGTATATGGGGTGCAACAAACTTACCTGAGACTCCATGTCTCTGCCAGTCTGTCCCTGCATATCTGTCCCCAGTTCTGCTGTCTGTGTGCCATCTGCCCTAGCAGGGGCTAAAATCTGTTATCAACTTTGGAGGGGACAATTACATGACATTTTCTCAAGAGCAATTCCTGAAAAAACACCAAAAGTAGTGCTGTAACACACAGCCTACGCTGTAATATGTTAAATGTATATTGAGGAACCATAATCACTACTACTGGATAATTGATAGGTACAGTAGTGAACTGAAGGGTTGTCCCAACTTGTTCAAATCATTATAATACAATTACTAATAATAGTTAAAAGCAGTGCTCCTTATCAGTCCAGTATGTGTGCAGGTATATGTGCTTACACCCAGCCTTTCTTGGTATTGCTGGTTGTAGTACATATACCTGCATACATACTGGACAGTAGGTGGCAATGGTACTGTACACTGACTGTATATGGGGTGCAACAAACTTACCTGAGACTCCCTGTCTCTGCCAGTCTGTCCCTGCATATCTGTCCCCAGTTCTGCTGTCTGTGTGCCATCTGCCCTAGCAGGGGCTAAAATCTGATATCAACTTAGAAGGGACAATTACATGACATTTTCTCAAGAGCAATTCCTGAAAAAACACCAAAAGTAGTGCTGTAACACATAGCCTACGCTGTAATATGTTAAATGTATATTGAGGAACCATAATCACTACTACTGGATAATTGATAGGTACAGTAGTGAACTGAAGGGTTGTCCCAACTTGTTCAAATCATTATAATACTACTACTAATAATAGTTAAAAGCAGTGCTCCTTATCAGTCCAGTATGTGTGCAGGTATTTGTGCTTACACCCAGCCTTTCTTGGTATTGCTGGTTGTAGTACATATACCTGCATACATACTGGACAGTAGGTGGCAATGGTACTGTACACTGACTGTATATGGGGTGCAACAAACTTACCTGAGACTCCCTGTCCCCAGTTCTGCTGTCTGTGTGCCATCTGCCCTAGCAGGGGCTAAAATCTGATATCAACTTAGAAGGGACAATTACATGACATTTTCTCAAGAGCAATTCCTGAAAAAACACCAAAAGTAGTGCTGTAACACACAGCCTACGCTGTTAAATGTATATTGAGGAACCATAATCACTACTACTGGATAATTGATAGGTACAGTAGTGAACTGAAGGGTTGTCCCAACTTGTTCAAATCATTATAATACAATTACTAATAATAGTTAAAAGCAGTGCTCCTTATCAGTCCAGTATGTGTGCAGGTATATGTGCTTACACCCAGCCTTTCTTGGTATTGCTGGTTGTAGTACATATACCTGCATACATACTGGACAGTATAGGTGGCAATGGTACTGTACACTGACTGTATACGGGGTGCAACAAACTTACCTGAGACTCCCTGTCCCTGCATATCTGTCCCCAGTTCTGCTGTCTGTGTGCCATCTGCCCTAGCAGGGGCTAAAATCTGATATCAACTTAGAAGGGACAATTACATGACATTTTCTCAAGAGCAATTCCTGAAAAAACACCAAAAGTAGTGCTGTAACACATAGCCTACGCTGTAATATGTTAAATGTATATTGAGGAACCATAATCACTACTACTGGATAATTGATAGGTACAGTAGTGAACTGAAGGGTTGTCCCAACTTGGTCAAATCATTATAATACTACTACTAATAATAGTTAAAAGCAGTGCTCCTTATCAGTCCAGTATGTGTGCAGGTATTTGTGCTTACACCCAGCCTTTCTTGGTATTGCTGGTTGTAGTACATATACCTGCATACATACTGGACAGTATAGGTGGCAATGGTACTGTATATGGGGTGCAACAAACTTACCTGAGACTCCCTGTCTCTGCCAGTCTGTCCCTGCATATCTGTCCCCAGTTCTGCTGTCTGTGTGCCATCTGCCCTAGCAGGGGCTAAAATCTGATATCAACTTAGAAGGGACAATTACATGACATTTTCTCAAGAGCAATTCCTGAAAAAACACCAAAAGTAGTGCTGTAACACATAGCCTACGCTGTAATATGTTAAATGTCTATTGAGGAACCATAACCACTACTACTGGATAATTGATAGGTACAGTAGTGAACTGAAGGGTTGTCCCAACTTGTTCAAATCATTATAATACTACTACTAATAATAGTTAAAAGCAGTGCTCCTTATCAGTCCAGTATGTGTGCAGGTATATGTGCTTACACCCAGCCTTTCTTGGTATTGCTGGTTGTAGTACATATACCTGCATACATACTGGACAGTATAGGTGGCAATGGTACTGTATATGGGGTGCAACAAACTTACCTGAGACTCCCTGTCTCTGCCAGTCTGTCCCTGCATATCTGTCCCCAGTTCTGCTGTCTGTGTGCCATCTGCCCTAGCAGGGGCTAAAATCTGATATCAACTTAGAAGGGACAATTACATGACATTTTCTCAAGAGCAATTCCTGAAAAAACACCAAAAGTAGTGCTGTAACACACAGCCTACGCTGTAATATGTTAAATGTATATTGAGGAACCATAATCACTACTACTGGATAATTGATAGGTACAGTAGTGAACTGAAGGGTTGTCCCAACTTGTTCAAATCATTATAATACTACTACTAATAATAGTTAAAAGCAGTGCTCCTTATCAGTCCAGTATGTGTGCAGGTATTTGTGCTTACACCCAGCCTTTCTTGGTATTGCTGGTTGTAGTACATATACCTGCATACATACTGGACAGTATAGGTGGCAATGGTACTGTATATGGGGTGCAACAAACTTACCTGAGACTCCCTGTCTCTGCCAGTCTGTCCCTGCATATCTGTCCCCAGTTCTGCTGTCTGTGTGCCATCTGCCCTAGCAGGGGCTAAAATCTGTTATCAACTTTGGGAGGGGACAATTACATGACATTTTCTCAAGAGCAATTCCTGAAAAAACACCAAAAGTAGTGCTGTAACACATAGCCTACGCTGTTAAATGTCTATTGAGGAACCATAACCACTACTACTGGATAATTGATAGGTACAGTAGTGAACTGAAGGGTTGTCCCAACTTGTTCAAATCATTATAATACTACTACTAATAATAGTTAAAAGCAGTGCTCCTTATCAGTCCAGTATGTGTGCAGGTATTTGTGCTTACACCCAGCCTTTCTTGGTATTGCTGGTTGTAGTACATATACCTGCATACATACTGGACAGTAGGTGGCAATGGTACTGTATATGGGGTGCAACAAACTTACCTGAGACTCCCTGTCTCTGCCAGTCTGTCCCTGCATATCTGTCCCCAGTTCTGCTGTCTGTGTGCCATCTGCCCTAGCAGGGGCTAAAATCTGTTATCAACTTTGGAGGGGACAATTACATGACATTTTCTCAAGAGCAATTCCTGAAAAAACACCAAAAGTAGTGCTGTAACACATAGCCTACGCTGTAATATGTTAAATGTATATTGAGGAACCATAATCACTACTACTGGATAATTGATAGGTACAGTAGTGAACTGAAGGGTTGTCCCAACTTGTTCAAATCATTATAATACAATTACTAATAATAGTTAAAAGCAGTGCTCCTTATCAGTCCAGTATGTGTGCAGGTATATGTGCTTACACCCAGCCTTTCTTGGTATTGCTGGTTGTAGTACATATACCTGCATACATACTGGACAGTATAGGTGGCAATGGTACTGTATATGGGGTGCAACAAACTTACCTGAGACTCCCTGTCTCTGCCAGTCTGTCCCTGCATATCTGTCCCCAGTTCTGCTGTCTGTGTGCCATCTGCCCTAGCAGGGGCTAAAATCTGATATCAACTTAGAAGGGACAATTACATGACATTTTCTCAAGAGCAATTCCTGAAAAAACACCAAAAGTAGTGCTGTAACACATAGCCTACGCTGTAATATGTTAAATGTATATTGAGGAACCATAACCACTACTACTGGATAATTGATAGGTACAGTAGTGAACTGAAGGGTTGTCCCAACTTGTTCAAATCATTATAATACAATTACTAATATTAGTTAAAAGCAGTGCTCCTCATCAGTCCAGTATGTGTGCAGGTATATGTGCTTACACCCAGCCTTTCTTGGTATTGCTGGTTGTAGTACATATACCTGCATACATACTGGACAGTATAGGTGGCAATGGTACTGTACACTGACTGTATATGGGGTGCAACAAACTTACCTGAGACTCCCTGTCCCTGTATATCTGTCCCCAGTTCTGCTGTCTGTGTGCCATCTGCCCTAGCAGGGGCTAAAATCTGATATCAACTTAGAAGGGACAATTACATGACATTTTCTCAAGAGCAATTCCTGAAAAAACACCAAAAGTAGTGCTGTAACACATAGCCTTCGCTGTTAAATGTCTATTGAGGAACCATTACTACTGGATAATTGATAGGTACAGTAGTGAACTGAAGGGATGTCCCAACTTGTTCAAATCATTATAATACTACTACTAATAATAGTTAAAAGCAGTGCTCCTTATCAGTCCAGTATGTGTGCAGGTATATGTGCTTACACCCAGCCTTTCTTGGTATTGCTGGTTGTAGTACATATACCTGCATACATACTGGACAGTATAGGTGGCAATGGTACTGTATATGGGGTGCAACAAACTTACCTGAGACTCCCTGTCTCTGCCAGTCTGTCCCTGCATATCTGTCCCCAGTTCTGCTGTCTGTGTGCCATCTGCCCTAGCAGGGGCTAAAATCTGTTATCAACTTTGGGAGGGGACAATTACATGACATTTTCTCAAGAGCAATTCCTGAAAAAACACCAAAAGTAGTGCTGTAACACATAGCCTACGCTGTAATATGTTAAATGTCTATTGAGGAACCATAACCACTACTACTGGATAATTGATAGGTACAGTAGTGAACTGAAGGGTTGTCCCAACTTGTTCAAATCATTATAATACTACTACTAATAATAGTTAAAAGCAGTGCTCCTTATCAGTCCAGTATGTGTGCAGGTATATGTGCTTACACCCAGCCTTTCTTGGTATTGCTGGTTGTAGTACATATACCTGCATACATACTGGACAGTATAGGTGGCAATGGTACTGTATATGGGGTGCAACAAACTTACCTGAGACTCCCTGTCTCTGCCAGTCTGTCCCTGCATATCTGTCCCCAGTTCTGCTGTCTGTGTGCCATCTGCCCTAGCAGGGGCTAAAATCTGTTATCAACTTTGGGAGGGGACAATTACATGACATTTTCTCAAGAGCAATTCCTGAAAAAACACCAAAAGTAGTGCTGTAACACATAGCCTACGCTGTTAAATGTCTATTGAGGAACCATAACCACTACTACTGGATAATTGATAGGTACAGTAGTGAACTGAAGGGTTGTCCCAACTTGTTCAAATCATTATAATACTACTACTAATAATAGTTAAAAGCAGTGCTCCTTATCAGTCCAGTATGTGTGCAGGTATTTGTGCTTACACCCAGCCTTTCTTGGTATTGCTGGTTGTAGTACATATACCTGCATACATACTGGACAGTAGGTGGCAATGGTACTGTATATGGGGTGCAACAAACTTACCTGAGACTCCCTGTCTCTGCCAGTCTGTCCCTGCATATCTGTCCCCAGTTCTGCTGTCTGTGTGCCATCTGCCCTAGCAGGGGCTAAAATCTGATATCAACTTAGAAGGGACAATTACATGACATTTTCTCAAGAGCAATTCCTGAAAAAACACCAAAAGTAGTGCTGTAATATGTTAAATGTATATTGAGGAACCATAATCACTACTACTGGATAATTGATAGGTACAGTAGTGAACTGAAGGGTTGTCCCAACTTGTTCAAATCATTATAATACTAATACTAATAATGGTTAAAAGCAGTGTTCCTTATCAGTCCAGTATGTATGCAGGTATATGTGCTTTTACAACCAGCCTTTCTTGGTATTGCTGGTTGTAGTACATATACCTGCATACATACTGGACAGTATGTGGCAATGGTACTGTACACTGACTGTATCTGGGGTGCAACAAACTTACCTGGGACTCCCTGTCTCTGCCAGCCCCTGCATATCTGTCCCCAGTTCTGCTGTCTGTGTGCCATCTGCCCTAGCAGGGGCTAAAATCTGTTATCAACTTTGGGAGGGGACAATTACATGACATTTTCTCAAGAGCAATTCCTGAAAAAACACCAAAAGTAGTGCTGTAACACATAGCCTACGCTGTAATATGTTAAATGTATATTGAGGAACCATAATCACTACTACTGGATAATTGATAGGTACAGTAGTTAACTGAAGGGTTGTTCAAATCATTATAATACTACTACTAATAATAGTTATAGCAGTGTTCCTTATCAGTCCAGTATGTATGCAGGTATATGTACTTACAACCAGCCTTTCATCATTTATTTCAACGTGTTACAACGTGAAATCGCCTCTATTCCATTCAAACCGTAGAGGACCAAACTACATCTCCCATAATGCAACGCCAGCACAGGTGGCCAGCAAAGCTAATCGTCTACATCCAGAAAGGCTTTCTAGCTAGCAACAGCAGCACTTTTAGCACTCTGTAAACTATATTAATAACAACAATAAAACTCTGAAAGTTACATGTTTCAATAGTCTCACACTCCCTTATAACATACAGCATTAATTATTGTTATGGACTTCTACAAATCGCCTCTATTCCATTCAAACCGTAGAGGACCAAACTACATCTCCCATAATGCAACGCCAGCACAGGTGGCCAGCAAAGCTAATCGTCTACATCCAGAAAGGCTTTCTAGCTAGCAACAGCAGCACTTTTAGCACTCTGTAAACTATATTAATAACAACAATAAAACTCTGAAAGTTACATGTTTCAATAGTCTCACACTCCCTTATAACATACAGCATTAATTATTGTTATGGACTTCTACAAAGGAGTAATTTGCAACACATACCCTTCTCTATGTGTTTTCTCGGACTGAGGAGAACTGGAGCTACACCATGGTGTTAGTCGGTGACACGAGCGCCCAGATGAAATCAACCAATAAGAATGCTTGAATGATGAGATCCAACCAATAAGAATGCTTGAACATTAAATACACATTTCTTTCGAGGCAGGTGGAAACATAACCAACCTTGTTAACAGACGATAGCAAAAGTTCAATTTTTGACAACTCCACATAAATTGAATAGGTACTAGCTAGCTAGCTTGATAGTTAATGTTTGCGCGCCAGCTCTGCAAATTCAGCAAGAGTGTGTGAGCGCTTCCAACGTTAACCTCAAGTCAATTAGTTTAATTAGTTAGCTAAACTAATGACCTACAGTGGATCAAACCATTGAGGCAAAGGGCGGGGGTCGCAGTCTTTTGAAACTTAAAAACGCGCTATTAGTGTCTATAATCAGCTTAAGTGCTTTCATTGCGTTCATTCATATTATTGAAATTACATAGATATGTTTACAGTGATATATTGGGGGGGGGGGGGGAATCATATTTTTCCCAGGATAGGGGGATCGTGTCCCCCCTGGGATTTCTGCCTATGCACGTGATATCTCCTCACTCACGTGGTTGATTGAAGGACGAACTGATTTGTGTTGATGGCAAAGATGAAGAAGGAGGGATGACTAGAAACGATTCAGTTGACCTGTTTATGTGTGGATTAATTGTCGGAGTAGAGGAATTTGTGTAATTCAGGTAAAAAAATAACGCAATGTTTATGTCACAGGACAAATTAGCTAGCAAGTTAACTAGCTAAATTGCCATACAAGTCTAGCTACCATCGCGTTTTTGTCCATTTGGGATCCTGTGTATGCGGTAGATTTTTTGCCGTGTTTTCGTCCACTTGGGGAATGGGAGATACGGGTCCAGATTTTTTGTTGTTGTTGTTTCCAGTGATGTGTGTCCTCCGAAGTTGGTGTAACTGCTCCAGTGTTTGGGTTAGAGGTTAGGTTTAGGGTTAGGGGGGTTAGGGTTAAGGGTTAGGTTTCTAGTTTTGAGTCTGTTGATCTAGGGTTACGGGTGTTAGGGTTACGGGGGTTAGGGTTTGAATATAATTGTGTTTTGTTTCAACTGGTTAGGGTTAGGTTTCTAGTTTTGAGTCTGTTGATCCAGGGTTAGGGTTACGAGGGTTGGGGTTAGGTTTTGAATATAATTGTGTTTCGTTTCAACTGGTTAGTTGTAAGGTGCACAGGCCTATCTCCTGTTTATCCCTCCTGTTTCTGATCTAATATAATAGGTGTAGTACTTAAAAAGGCCCGTAGATGTCCTCCTAGGATCATAAATTAAACTGAGGTAAGTTCCAAGTTCCCTCTTTTTCTGGGTGGCAGTGCAGAAGTCGATGTGGTGAGAGATTCATTCAACCATAGTGTTGTTAAATATGAACATTAAATGGTTTTATTGTTTTGTTAAAGGAAAGGAAAAACCTAAAAGTAGTGCTGTAACACATAGCCTACGCTGTAATATGTTAAATGTATATTGAGGAACCATAATCACTACTACTGGATAATTGATAGGTACAGTAGTGAACTGAAGGGTTGTCCCAACTTGTTCAAATCATTATAATACTACTACTAACAATAGTTAAAAGCAGTGCTCCTTATCAGTCCAGTATGTGTGCAGGTATTTGTGCTTACACCCAGCCTTTCTTGGTATTGCTGGTTGTAGTACATATACCTGCATACATACTGGACAGTATAGGTGGCAATGGTACTGTATATGGGGTGCAACAAACTTACCTGAGACTCCCTGTCCCTGCATATCTGTCCCCAGTTCTGCTGTCTGTGTGCCATCTGCCCTAGCAGGGGCTAAAATCTGATATCAACTTAGAAGGGACAATTACATGACATTTTCTCAAGAGCAATTCCTGAAAAAACACCAAAAGTAGTGCTGTAACACATAGCCTACGCTGTAATATGTTAAATGTATATTGAGGAACCATAATCACTACTACTGGATAATTGATAGGTACAGTAGTTAACTGAAGGGTTGTTCAAATCATTATAATACTACTACTAATAATAGTTATAGCAGTGTTCCTTATCAGTCCAGTATGTATGCAGGTATATGTACTTACAACCAGCCTTTCATCATTTATTTCAACGTGTTACAACGTGAAATCGCCTCTATTCCATTCAAACCGTAGAGGACCAAACTACATCTCCCATAATGCAACGCCAGCACAGGTGGCCAGCAAAGCTAATCGTCTACATCCAGAAAGGCTTTCTAGCTAGCAACAGCAGCACTTTTAGCACTCTGTAAACTATATTAATAACAACAATAAAACTCTGAAAGTTACATGTTTCAATAGTCTCACACTCCCTTATAACATACAGCATTAATTATTGTTATGGACTTCTACAAAGGAGTAATTTGCAACACATACCCTTCTCTATGTGTTTTCTCGGACTGAGGAGAACTGGAGCTACACCATGGTGTTAGTCGGTGACACGAGCGCCCAGATGAAATCAACCAATAAGAATGCTTGAATGATGAGATCCAACCAATAAGAATGCTTGAACATTAAATACACATTTCTTTCGAGGCAGGTGGAAACATAACCAACCTTGTTAACAGACGATAGCAAAAGTTCAATTTTTGACAACTCCACATAAATTGAATAGGTACTAGCTAGCTAGCTTGATAGTTAATGTTTGCGCGCCAGCTCTGCAAATTCAGCAAGAGTGTGTGAGCGCTTCCAACGTTAACCTCAAGTCAATTAGTTTAATTAGTTAGCTAAACTAATGACCTACAGTGGATCAAACCATTGAGGCAAAGGGCGGGGGTCGCAGTCTTTTGAAACTTAAAAACGCGCTATTAGTGTCTATAATCAGCTTAAGTGCTTTCATTGCGTTCATTCATATTATTGAAATTACATAGATATGTTTACAGTGATATATTGGGGGGGGGGGGAATCATATTTTTCCCAGGATAGGGGGATCGTGTCCCCCCTGGGATTTCTGCCTATGCACGTGATATCTCCTCACTCACGTGGTTGATTGAAGGACGAACTGATTTGTGTTGATGGCAAAGATGAAGAAGGAGGGATGACTAGAAACGATTCAGTTGACCTGTTTATGTGTGGATTAATTGTCGGAGTAGAGGAATTTGTGTAATTCAGGTAAAAAAATAACGCAATGTTTATGTCACAGGACAAATTAGCTAGCAAGTTAACTAGCTAAATTGCCATACAAGTCTAGCTACCATCGCGTTTTTGTCCATTTGGGATCCTGTGTATGCGGTAGATTTTTTGCCGTGTTTTCGTCCACTTGGGGAATGGGAGATACGGGTCCAGATTTTTTGTTGTTGTTGTTTCCAGTGATGTGTGTCCTCCGAAGTTGGTGTAACTGCTCCAGTGTTTGGGTTAGAGGTTAGGTTTAGGGTTAGGGGGGTTAGGGTTAAGGGTTAGGTTTCTAGTTTTGAGTCTGTTGATCTAGGGTTACGGGTGTTAGGGTTACGGGGGTTAGGGTTTGAATATAATTGTGTTTTGTTTCAACTGGTTAGGGTTAGGTTTCTAGTTTTGAGTCTGTTGATCCAGGGTTAGGGTTACGAGGGTTGGGGTTAGGTTTTGAATATAATTGTGTTTCGTTTCAACTGGTTAGTTGTAAGGTGCACAGGCCTATCTCCTGTTTATCCCTCCTGTTTCTGATCTAATATAATAGGTGTAGTACTTAAAAAGGCCCGTAGATGTCCTCCTAGGATCATAAATTAAACTGAGGTAAGTTCCAAGTTCCCTCTTTTTCTGGGTGGCAGTGCAGAAGTCGATGTGGTGAGAGATTCATTCAACCATAGTGTTGTTAAATATGAACATTAAATGGTTTTATTGTTTTGTTAAAGGAAAGGAAAAACCTAAAAATAGTGCTGTAACACATAGCCTACGCTGTAATATGTTAAATGTATATTGAGGAACCATAATCACTACTACTGGATAATTGATAGGTACAGTAATGAACTGAAGGGTTGTCCCAACTTGTTCAAATCATTATAATACAATTACTAATATTAGTTAAAAGCAGTGCTCCTCATCAGTCCAGTATGTGTGCAGGTATATGTGCTTACACCCAGCCTTTCTTGGTATTGCTGGTTGTAGTACATATACCTGCATACATACTGGACAGTATAGGTGGCAATGGTACTGTATATGGGGTGCAACAAACTTACCTGAGACTCCCTGTCCCTGCATATCTGTCCCCAGTTCTGCTGTCTGTGTGCCATCTGCCCTAGCAGGGGCTAAAATCTGATATCAACTTAGAAGGGACAATTACATGACATTTTCTCAAGAGCAATTCCTGAAAAAACACCAAAAGTAGTGCTGTAACACATAGCCTACGCTGTAATATGTTAAATGTCTATTGAGGAACCATAACCACTACTACTGGATAATTGATAGGTACAGTAGTGAACTGAAGGGTTGTCCCAACTTGTTCAAATCATTATAATACAATTACTAATATTAGTTAAAAGCAGTGCTCCTTATCAGTCCAGTATGTGTGCAGGTATATGTGCTTACACCCAGCCTTTCTTGGTATTGCTGGTTGTAGTACATATACCTGCATACATACTGGACAGTATAGGTGGCAATGGTACTGTATATGGGGTGCAACAAACTTACCTGAGACTCCCTGTCTCTGCCAGTCTGTCCCTGCATATCTGTCCCCAGTTCTGCTGTCTGTGTGCCATCTGCCCTAGCAGGGGCTAAAATCTGATATCAACTTAGAAGGGACAATTACATGACATTTTCTCAAGAGCAATTCCTGAAAAAACACCAAAAGTAGTGCTGTAATATGTTAAATGTATATTGAGGAACTATAATCACTACTACTGGATAATTGATCAGTTCACTACTGTACCTAAGGGTTGTCCCAACTTGTTCAAATCATTATAATACTACTACTAATAATAGTTAAAAGCAGTGCTCCTTATCAGTCCAGTATGTGTGCAGGTATTTGTGCTTACACCCAGCCTTTCTTGGTATTGCTGGTTGTAGTACATATACCTGCATACATACTGGACAGTAGGTGGCAATGGTACTGTACACTGACTGTATATGGGGTGCAACAAACTTACCTGAGACTCCCTGTCTCTGCCAGTCTGTCCCTGCATATCTGTCCCCAGTTCTGCTGTCTGTGTGCCATCTGCCCTAGCAGGGGCTAAAATCTGATATCAACTTAGAAGGGACAATTACATGACATTTTCTCAAGAGCAATTCCTGAAAAAACACCAAAAGTAGTGCTGTAACACATAGCCTACGCTGTAATATGTTAAATGTATATTGAGGAACTATAATCACTACTACTGGATAATTGATAGGTACAGTAGTGAACTGAAGGGTTGTCCCAACTTGTTCAAATCATTATAATACTACTACTAATAATAGTTAAAAGCAGTGCTCCTTATCAGTCCAGTATGTGTGCAGGTATTTCTGCTTACACCCAGCCTTTCTTGGTATTGCTGGTTGTAGTACATATACCTGCATACATACTGGACAGTAGGTGGCAATGGTACTGTACACTGACTGTATATGGGGTGCAACAAACTTACCTGAGACTCCCTGTCCCTGCATATCTGTCCCCAGTTCTGCTGTCTGTGTGCCATCTGCCCTAGCAGGGGCTAAAATCTGATATCAACTTAGAAGGGACAATTACATGACATTTTCTCAAGAGCAATTCCTGAAAAAACACCAAAAGTAGTGCTGTAACACACAGCCTACGCTGTAATATGTTAAATGTATATTGAGGAACCATAATCACTACTACTGGATAATTGATAGGTACAGTAGTGAACTGAAGGGTTGTCCCAACTTGTTCAAATCATTATAATACAATTACTAATAATAGTTAAAAGCAGTGCTCCTTATCAGTCCAGTATGTGTGCAGGTATATGTGCTTACACCCAGCCTTTCTTGGTATTGCTGGTTGTAGTACATATACCTGCATACATACTGGACAGTATAGGTGGCAATGGTACTGTACACTGACTGTATATGGGGTGCAACAAACTTACCTGAGACTCCCTGTCCCTGCATATCTGTCCCCAGTTCTGCTGTCTGTGTGCCATCTGCCCTAGCAGGGGCTAAAATCTGATATCAACTTAGAAGGGACAATTACATGACATTTTCTCAAGAGCAATTCCTGAAAAAACACCAAAAGTAGTGCTGTAACACATAGCCTACGCTGTAATATGTTAAATGTCTATTGAGGAACCATAACCACTACTACTGGATAATTGATAGGTACAGTAGTGAACTGAAGGGTTGTCCCAACTTGTTCAAATCATTATAATACTAATACTAATAATGGTTAAAAGCAGTGTTCCTTATCAGTCCAGTATGTATGCAGGTATATGTGCTTTTACACCCAGCCTTTCTTGGTATTGCTGGTTGTAGTACATATACCTGCATACATACTGGACAGTAGGTGGCAATGGTACTGTACACTGACTGTATATGGGGTGCAACAAACTTACCTGAGACTCCCTGTCTCTGCCAGTCTGTCCCTGCATATCTGTCCCCAGTTCTGCTGTCTGTGTGCCATCTGCCCTAGCAGGGGCTAAAATCTGTTATCAACTTTGGAGGGGACAATTACATGACATTTTCTCAAGAGCAATTCCTGAAAAAACACCAAAAGTAGTGCTGTAACACATAGCCTACGCTGTAATATGTTAAATGTCTATTGAGGAACCATAACCACTACTACTGGATAATTGATAGGTACAGTAGTGAACTGAAGGGTTGTCCCAACTTGTTAAAATCATTATAATACAATTACTAATATTAGTTAAAAGCAGTGCTCCTCATCAGTCCAGTATGTGTGCAGGTATATGTGCTTACACCCAGCCTTTCTTGGTATTGCTGGTTGTAGTACATATACCTGCATACATACTGGACAGTATAGGTGGCAATGGTACTGTATATGGGGTGCAACAAACTTACCTGAGACTCCCTGTCTCTGCCAGTCTGTCCCTGCATATCTGTCCCCAGTTCTGCTGTCTGTGTGCCATCTGCCCTAGCAGGGGCTAAAATCTGATATCAACTTAGAAGGGACAATTACATGACATTTTCTCAAGAGCAATTCCTGAAAAAACACCAAAAGTAGTGCTGTAACACATAGCCTACGCTGTAATATGTTAAATGTCTATTGAGGAACCATAACCACTACTACTGGATAATTGATAGGTACAGTAGTGAACTGAAGGGTTGTCCCAACTTGTTCAAATCATTATAATACTACTACTAATAATAGTTAAAAGCAGTGCTCCTTATCAGTCCAGTATGTGTGCAGGTATATGTGCTTACACCCAGCCTTTCTTGGTATTGCTGGTTGTAGTACATATACCTGCATACATACTGGACAGTATAGGTGGCAATGGTACTGTATATGGGGTGCAACAAACTTACCTGAGACTCCCTGTCTCTGCCAGTCTGTCCCTGCATATCTGTCCCCAGTTCTGCTGTCTGTGTGCCATCTGCCCTAGCAGGGGCTAAAATCTGATATCAACTTAGAAGGGACAATTACATGACATTTTCTCAAGAGCAATTCCTGAAAAAACACCAAAAGTAGTGCTGTAACACATAGCCTACGCTGTAATATGTTAAATGTATATTGAGGAACTATAATCACTACTACTGGATAATTGATAGGTACAGTAGTGAACTGAAGGGTTGTCCCAACTTGTTCAAATCATTATAATACAATTACTAATAATAGTTAAAAGCAGTGCTCCTTATCAGTCCAGTATGTGTGCAGGTATATGTGCTTACACCCAGCCTTTCTTGGTATTGCTGGTTGTAGTACATATACCTGCATACATACTGGACAGTATAGGTGGCAATGGTACTGTACACTGACTGTATATGGGGTGCAACAAACTTACCTGAGACTCCCTGTCCCTGCATATCTGTCCCCAGTTCTGCTGTCTGTGTGCCATCTGCCCTTAGCAGGGGCTAAAATCTGATATCAACTTAGAAGGGACAATTACATGACATTTTCTCAAGAGCAATTCCTGAAAAAACACCAAAAGTAGTGCTGTAACACATAGCCTACGCTGTAATATGTTAAATGTCTATTGAGGAACCATAATCACTACTACTGGATAATTGATAGGTACAGTAGTGAACTGAAGGGTTGTCCCAACTTGTTCAAATCATTATAATACTAATACTAATAATAGTTAAAAGCAGTGCTCCTTATCAGTCCAGTATGTGTGCAGGTATATGTGCTTACCCCCAGCCTTTCTTGGTATTGCTGGTTGTAGTACATATACCTGCATACATACTGGACAGTATAGGTGGCAATGGTACTGTATATGGGGTGCAACAAACTTACCTGAGACTCCCTGTCTCTGCCAGTCTGTCCCTGCATATCTGTCCCCAGTTCTGCTGTCTGTGTGCCATCTGCCCTAGCAGGGGCTAAAATCTGATATCAACTTAGAAGGGACAATTACATGACATTTTCTCAAGAGCAATTCCTGAAAAAACACCAAAAGTAGTGCTGTAATATGTTAAATGTATATTGAGGAACCATAATCACTACTACTGGATAATTGATAGGTACAGTAGTGAACTGAAGGGTTGTCCCAACTTGTTCAAATCATTATAATACTAATACTAATAATGGTTAAAAGCAGTGTTCCTTATCAGTCCAGTATGTATGCAGGTATATGTGCTTTTACAACCAGCCTTTCTTGGTATTGCTGGTTGTAGTACATATACCTGCATACATACTGGACAGTATGTGGCAATGGTACTGTACACTGACTGTATCTGGGGTGCAACAAACTTACCTGGGACTCCCTGTCTCTGCCAGTCTGTCCCTGCATATCTGTCCCCAGTTCTGCTGTCTGTGTGCCATCTGCCCTAGCAGGGGCTAAAATCTGATATCAACTTAGAAGGGACAATTACATGACATTTTCTCAAGAGCAATTCCTGAAAAAACACCAAAAGTAGTGCTGTAACACACAGCCTACGCTGTAATATGTTAAATGTATATTGAGGAACCATAATCACTACTACTGGATAATTGATAGGTACAGTAGTGAACTGAAGGGTTGTCCCAACTTGTTCAAATCATTATAATACAATTACTAATAATAGTTAAAAGCAGTGCTCCTTATCAGTCCAGTATGTGTGCAGGTATATGTGCTTACACCCAGCCTTTCTTGGTATTGCTGGTTGTAGTACATATACCTGCATACATACTGGACAGTATAGGTGGCAATGGTACTGTACACTGACTGTATATGGGGTGCAACAAACTTACCTGAGACTCCCTGTCCCTGCATATCTGTCCCCAGTTCTGCTGTCTGTGTGCCATCTGCCCTAGCAGGGGCTAAAATCTGATATCAACTTAGAAGGGACAATTACATGACATTTTCTCAAGAGCAATTCCTGAAAAAACACCAAAAGTAGTGCTGTAACACATAGCCTACGCTGTAATATGTTAAATGTATATTGAGGAACCATAATCACTACTACTGGATAATTGATAGGTACAGTAGTGAACTGAAGGGTTGTCCCAACTTGTTCAAATCATTATAATACTAATAATGGTTAAAAGCAGTGTTCCTTATCAGTCCAGTATGTATGCAGGTATATGTGCTTTTACAACCAGCCTTTCTTGGTATTGCTGGTTGTAGTACATATACCTGCATACATACTGGACAGTATGTGGCAATGGTACTGTACACTGACTGTATCTGGGGTGCAACAAACTTACCTGGGACTCCCTGTCTCTGCCAGCCCCTGCATATCTGTCCCCAGTTCTGCTGTCTGTGTGCCATCTGCCCTAGCAGGGGCTAAAATCTGTTATCAACTTTGGGAGGGGACAATTACATGACATTTTCTCAAGAGCAATTCCTGAAAAAACACCAAAAGTAGTGCTGTAACACATAGCCTACGCTGTAATATGTTAAATGTATATTGAGGAACCATAATCACTACTACTGGATAATTGATAGGTACAGTAGTGAACTGAAGGGTTGTCCCAACTTGTTCAAATCATTATAATACAATTACTAATAATAGTTAAAAGCAGTGCTCCTTATCAGTCCAGTATGTGTGCAGGTATATGTGCTTACACCCAGCCTTTCTTGGTATTGCTGGTTGTAGTACATATACCTGCATACATACTGGACAGTATAGGTGGCAATGGTACTGTATATGGGGTGCAACAAACTTACCTGAGACTCCCTGTCTCTGCCAGTCTGTCCCTGCATATCTGTCCCCAGTTCTGCTGTCTGTGTGCCATCTGCCCTAGCAGGGGCTAAAATCTGATATCAACTTAGAAGGGACAATTACATGACATTTTCTCAAGAGCAATTCCTGAAAAAACACCAAAAGTAGTGCTGTAACACATAGCCTACGCTGTAATATGTTAAATGTCTATTGAGGAACCATAACCACTACTACTGGATAATTGATAGGTACAGTAGTGAACTGAAGGGTTGTCCCAACTTGTTCAAATCATTATAATACAATTACTAATATTAGTTAAAAGCAGTGCTCCTTATCAGTCCAGTATGTGTGCAGGTATATGTGCTTACACCCAGCCTTTCTTGGTATTGCTGGTTGTAGTACATATACCTGCATACATACTGGACAGTATAGGTGGCAATGGTACTGTACACTGACTGTATATGGGGTGCAACAAACTTACCTGAGACTCCCTGTCTCTGCCAGTCTGTCCCTGCATATCTGTCCCCAGTTCTGCTGTCTGTGTGCCATCTGCCCTAGCAGGGGCTAAAATCTGATATCAACTTAGAAGGGACAATTACATGACATTTTCTCAAGAGCAATTCCTGAAAAAACACCAAAAGTAGTGCTGTAACACATAGCCTACGCTGTAATATGTTAAATGTATATTGAGGAACCATAACCACTACTACTGGATAATTGATAGGTACAGTAGTGAACTGAAGGGTTGTCCCAACTTGTTCAAATCATTATAATACAATTACTAATATTAGTTAAAAGCAGTGCTCCTCATCAGTCCAGTATGTGTGCAGGTATATGTGCTTACACCCAGCCTTTCTTGGTATTGCTGGTTGTAGTACATATACCTGCATACATACTGGACAGTAGGTGGCAATGGTACTGTACACTGACTGTATATGGGGTGCAACAAACTTACCTGAGACTCCCTGTCCCTGCATATCTGTCCCCAGTTCTGCTGTCTGTGTGCCATCTGCCCTAGCAGGGGCTAAAATCTGATATCAACTTAGAAGGGACAATTACATGACATTTTCTCAAGAGCAATTCCTGAAAAAACACCAAAAGTAGTGCTGTAACACATAGCCTACGCTGTAATATGTTAAATGTCTATTGAGGAACCATAACCACTACTACTGGATAATTGATAGGTACAGTAGTGAACTGAAGGGTTGTCCCAACTTGTTCAAATCATTATAATACAATTACTAATATTAGTTAAAAGCAGTGCTCCTCATCAGTCCAGTATGTGTGCAGGTATATGTGCTTACACCCAGCCTTTCTTGGTATTGCTGGTTGTAGTACATATACCTGCATACATACTGGACAGTAGGTGGCAATGGTACTGTACACTGACTGTATATGGGGTGCAACAAACTTACCTGAGACTCCCTGTCTCTGCCAGTCTGTCCCTGCATATCTGTCCCCAGTTCTGCTGTCTGTGTGCCATCTGCCCTAGCAGGGGCTAAAATCTGTTATCAACTTTGGAGGGGACAATTACATGACATTTTCTCAAGAGCAATTCCTGAAAAAACACCAAAAGTAGTGCTGTAACACACAGCCTACGCTGTAATATGTTAAATGTATATTGAGGAACCATAATCACTACTACTGGATAATTGATAGGTACAGTAGTGAACTGAAGGGTTGTCCCAACTTGTTCAAATCATTATAATACAATTACTAATAATAGTTAAAAGCAGTGCTCCTTATCAGTCCAGTATGTGTGCAGGTATATGTGCTTACACCCAGCCTTTCTTGGTATTGCTGGTTGTAGTACATATACCTGCATACATACTGGACAGTATAGGTGGCAATGGTACTGTACACTGACTGTATATGGGGTGCAACAAACTTACCTGAGACTCCCTGTCCCTGCATATCTGTCCCCAGTTCTGCTGTCTGTGTGCCATCTGCCCTAGCAGGGGCTAAAATCTGATATCAACTTAGAAGGGACAATTACATGACATTTTCTCAAGAGCAATTCCTGAAAAAACACCAAAAGTAGTGCTGTAACACATAGCCTACGCTGTAATATGTTAAATGTATATTGAGGAACCATAATCACTACTACTGGATAATTGATAGGTACAGTAGTGAACTGAAGGGTTGTCCCAACTTGGTCAAATCATTATAATACTACTACTAATAATAGTTAAAAGCAGTGCTCCTTATCAGTCCAGTATGTGTGCAGGTATTTGTGCTTACACCCAGCCTTTCTTGGTATTGCTGGTTGTAGTACATATACCTGCATACATACTGGACAGTAGGTGGCAATGGTACTGTACACTGACTGTATATGGGGTGCAACAAACTTACCTGAGACTCCCTGTCTCTGCCAGTCTGTCCCTGCATATCTGTCCCCAGTTCTGCTGTCTGTGTGCCATCTGCCCTAGCAGGGGCTAAAATCTGTTATCAACTTTGGAGGGGACAATTACATGACATTTTCTCAAGAGCAATTCCTGAAAAAACACCAAAAGTAGTGCTGTAACACATAGCCTACGCTGTAATATGTTAAATGTATATTGAGGAACCATAATCACTACTACTGGATAATTGATAGGTACAGTAGTGAACTGAAGGGTTGTCCCAACTTGTTCAAATCATTATAATACTACTACTAATAATAGTTTAAAGCAGTGCTCCTTATCAGTCCAGTATGTGTGCAGGTATATGTGCTTACCCCCAGCCTTTCTTGGTATTGCTGGTTGTAGTACATATACCTGCATACATACTGGACAGTATAGGTGGCAATGGTACTGTATATGGGGTGCAACAAACTTACCTGAGACTCCCTGTCTCTGCCAGTCTGTCCCTGCATATCTGTCCCCAGTTCTGCTGTCTGTGTGCCATCTGCCCTAGCAGGGGCTAAAATCTGATATCAACTTAGAAGGGACAATTACATGACATTTTCTCAAGAGCAATTCCTGAAAAAACACCAAAAGTAGTGCTGTAACACATAGCCTACGCTGTAATATGTTAAATGTCTATTGAGGAACCATAATCACTACTACTGGATAATTGATAGGTACAGTAGTGAACTGAAGGGTTGTCCCAACTTGTTCAAATCATTATAATACTACTACTAATAATAGTTAAAAGCAGTGCTCCTTATCAGTCCAGTATGTGTGCAGGTATATGTGCTTACCCCCAGCCTTTCTTGGTATTGCTGGTTGTAGTACATATACCTGCATACATACTGGACAGTATAGGTGGCAATGGTACTGTATATGGGGTGCAACAAACTTACCTGAGACTCCCTGTCTCTGCCAGTCTGTCCCTGCATATCTGTCCCCAGTTCTGCTGTCTGTGTGCCATCTGCCCTAGCAGGGGCTAAAATCTGATATCAACTTAGAAGGGACAATTACATGACATTTTCTCAAGAGCAATTCCTGAAAAAACACCAAAAGTAGTGCTGTAACACATAGCCTACGCTGTAATATGTTAAATGTATATTGAGGAACTATAATCACTACTACTGGATAATTGATAGGTACAGTAGTGAACTGAAGGGTTGTCCCAACTTGTTCAAATCATTATAATACTACTACTAATAATAGTTAAAAGCAGTGCTCCTTATCAGTCCAGTATGTGTGCAGGTATTTGTGCTTACACCCAGCCTTTCTTGGTATTGCTGGTTGTAGTACATATACCTGCATACATACTGGACAGTAGGTGGCAATGGTACTGTACACTGACTGTATATGGGGTGCAACAAACTTACCTGAGACTCCCTGTCCCTGCATATCTGTCCCCAGTTCTGCTGTCTGTGTGCCATCTGCCCTAGCAGGGGCTAAAATCTGATATCAACTTAGAAGGGACAATTACATGACATTTTCTCAAGAGCAATTCCTGAAAAAACACCAAAAGTAGTGCTGTAACACATAGCCTACGCTGTAATATGTTAAATGTCTATTGAGGAACCATAACCACTACTACTGGATAATTGATAGGTACAGTAGTGAACTGAAGGGTTGTCCCAACTTGTTCAAATCATTATAATACAATTACTAATATTAGTTAAAAGCAGTGCTCCTTATCAGTCCAGTATGTGTGCAGGTATATGTGCTAACACCCAGCCTTTCTTGGTATTGCTGGTTGTAGTACATATACCTGCATACATACTGGACAGTATAGGTGGCAATGGCAACTGTACACTGACTGTATATGGGGTGCAACAAACTTACCTGAGACTCCCTGTCTCTGCCAGTCTGTCCCTGCATATCTGTCCCCAGTTCTGCTGTCTGTGTGCCATCTGCCCTAGCAGGGGCTAAAATCTGTTATCAACTTTGGAGGGGACAATTACATGACATTTTCTCAAGAGCAATTCCTGAAAAAACACCAAAAGTAGTGCTGTAATATGTTAAATGTATATTGAGGAACCATAATCACTACTACTGGATAATTGATAGGTACAGTAGTGAACTGAAGGGTTGTCCCAACTTGTTCAAATCATTATAATACAATTACTAATATTAGTTAAAAGCAGTGTTCCTTATCAGTCCAGTATGTATGCAGGTATATGTGCTTTTACAACCAGCCTTTCTTGGTATTGCTGGTTGTAGTACATATACCTGCATACATACTGGACAGTATGTGGCAATGGTACTGTACACTGACTGTATCTGGGGTGCAACAAACTTACCTGGGACTCCCTGTCTCTGCCAGCCCCTGCATATCTGTCCCCAGTTCTGCTGTCTGTGTGCCATCTGCCCTAGCAGGGGCTAAAATCTGTTATCAACTTTGGGAGGGGACAATTACATGACATTTTCTCAAGAGCAATTCCTGAAAAAACACCAAAAGTAGTGCTGTAACACATAGCCTACGCTGTAATATGTTAAATGTCTATTGAGGAACCATAATCACTACTACTGGATAATTGATAGGTACAGTAGTGAACTGAAGGGTTGTCCCAACTTGTTCAAATCATTATAATACTACTACTAATAATAGTTAAAAGCAGTGCTCCTTATCAGTCCAGTATGTGTGCAGGTATATGTGCTTACCCCCAGCCTTTCTTGGTATTGCTGGTTGTAGTACATATACCTGCATACATACTGGACAGTAGGTGGCAATGGTACTGTACACTGACTGTATATGGGGTGCAACAAACTTACCTGAGACTCCCTGTCCCTGCATATCTGTCCCCAGTTCTGCTGTCTGTGTGCCATCTGCCCTAGCAGGGGCTAAAATCTGATATCAACTTAGAAGGGACAATTACATGACATTTTCTCAAGAGCAATTCCTGAAAAAACACCAAAAGTAGTGCTGTAACACATAGCCTACGCTGTAATATGTTAAATGTATATTGAGGAACTATAATCACTACTACTGGATAATTGATAGGTACAGTAGTGAACTGAAGGGTTGTCCCAACTTGTTCAAATCATTATAATACTACTACTAATAATAGTTAAAAGCAGTGCTCCTTATCAGTCCAGTATGTGTGCAGGTATTTGTGCTTACACCCAGCCTTTCTTGGTATTGCTGGTTGTAGTACATATACCTGCATACATACTGGACAGTAGGTGGCAATGGTACTGTACACTGACTGTATATGGGGTGCAACAAACTTACCTGAGACTCCCTGTCCCTGCATATCTGTCCCCAGTTCTGCTGTCTGTGTGCCATCTGCCCTAGCAGGGGCGAAAATCTGATATCAACTTAGAAGGGACAATTACATGACATTTTCTCAAGAGCAATTCCTGAAAAAACACCAAAAGTAGTGCTGTAACACATAGCCTACGCTGTAATATGTTAAATGTCTATTGAGGAACCATAACCACTACTACTGGATAATTGATAGGTACAGTAGTGAACTGAAGGGTTGTCCCAACTTGTTCAAATCATTATAATACAATTACTAATATTAGTTAAAAGCAGTGCTCCTTATCAGTCCAGTATGTGTGCAGGTATATGTGCTAACACCCAGCCTTTCTTGGTATTGCTGGTTGTAGTACATATACCTGCATACATACTGGACAGTATAGGTGGCAATGGTACTGTACACTGACTGTATATGGGGTGCAACAAACTTACCTGAGACTCCCTGTCTCTGCCAGTCTGTCCCTGCATATCTGTCCCCAGTTCTGCTGTCTGTGTGCCATCTGCCCTAGCAGGGGCTAAAATCTGTTATCAACTTTGGAGGGGACAATTACATGACATTTTCTCAAGAGCAATTCCTGAAAAAACACCAAAAGTAGTGCTGTAATATGTTAAATGTATATTGAGGAACCATAATCACTACTACTGGATAATTGATAGGTACAGTAGTGAACTGAAGGGTTGTCCCAACTTGTTCAAATCATTATAATACTAATACTAATAATGGTTAAAAGCAGTGTTCCTTATCAGTCCAGTATGTATGCAGGTATATGTGCTTTTACAACCAGCCTTTCTTGGTATTGCTGGTTGTAGTACATATACCTGCATACATACTGGACAGTATGTGGCAATGGTACTGTACACTGACTGTATCTGGGGTGCAACAAACTTACCTGGGACTCCCTGTCTCTGCCAGCCCCTGCATATCTGTCCCCAGTTCTGCTGTCTGTGTGCCATCTGCCCTAGCAGGGGCTAAAATCTGTTATCAACTTTGGGAGGGGACAATTACATGACATTTTCTCAAGAGCAATTCCTGAAAAAACACCAAAAGTAGTGCTGTAACACATAGCCTACGCTGTAATATGTTAAATGTCTATTGAGGAACCATAATCACTACTACTGGATAATTGATAGGTACAGTAGTGAACTGAAGGGTTGTCCCAACTTGTTCAAATCATTATAATACTACTACTAATAATAGTTAAAAGCAGTGCTCCTTATCAGTCCAGTATGTGTGCAGGTATATGTGCTTACACCCAGCCTTTCTTGGTATTGCTGGTTGTAGTACATATACCTGCATACATACTGGACAGTATAGGTGGCAATGGTACTGTATATGGGGTGCAACAAACTTACCTGAGACTCCCTGTCTCTGCCAGTCTGTCCCTGCATATCTGTCCCCAGTTCTGCTGTCTGTGTGCCATCTGCCCTAGCAGGGGCTAAAATCTGATATCAACTTAGAAGGGACAATTACATGACATTTTCTCAAGAGCAATTCCTGAAAAAACACCAAAAGTAGTGCTGTAACACACAGCCTACGCTGTTAAATGTATATTGAGGAACCATAATCACTACTACTGGATAATTGATAGGTACAGTAGTGAACTGAAGGGTTGTCCCAACTTGTTCAAATCATTATAATACAATTACTAATAATAGTTAAAAGCAGTGCTCCTTATCAGTCCAGTATGTGTGCAGGTATATGTGCTTACACCCAGCCTTTCTTGGTATTGCTGGTTGTAGTACATATACCTGCATACATACTGGACAGTATAGGTGGCAATGGTACTGTACACTGACTGTATATGGGGTGCAACAAACTTACCTGAGACTCCCTGTCCCTGCATATCTGTCCCCAGTTCTGCTGTCTGTGTGCCATCTGCCCTAGCAGGGGCTAAAATCTGATATCAACTTAGAAGGGACAATTACATGACATTTTCTCAAGAGCAATTCCTGAAAAAACACCAAAAGTAGTGCTGTAACACATAGCCTTCGCTGTTAAATGTCTATTGAGGAACCATAACCACTACTACTGGATAATTGATAGGTACAGTAGTGAACTGAAGGGTTGTCCCAACTTGTTCAAATCATTATAATACTACTACTAATAATAGTTAAAAGCAGTGCTCCTTATCAGTCCAGTATGTGTGCAGGTATTTGTGCTTACAGCCAGCCTTTCTTGGTATTGCTGGTTGTAGTACATATACCTGCATACATACTGGACAGTAGGTGGCAATGGTACTGTACACTGACTGTATATGGGGTGCAACAAACTTACCTGAGACTCCCTGTCTCTGCCAGTCTGTCCCTGCATATCTGTCCCCAGTTCTGCTGTCTGTGTGCCATCTGCCCTAGCAGGGGCTAAAATCTGTTATCAACTTTGGAGGGGACAATTACATGACATTTTCTCAAGAGCAATTCCTGAAAAAACACCAAAAGTAGTGCTGTAACACACAGCCTACGCTGTAATATGTTAAATGTATATTGAGGAACCATAATCACTACTACTGGATAATTGATAGGTACAGTAGTGAACTGAAGGGTTGTCCCAACTTGTTCAAATCATTATAATACAATTACTAATAATAGTTAAAAGCAGTGCTCCTTATCAGTCCAGTATGTGTGCAGGTATATGTGCTTACACCCAGCCTTTCTTGGTATTGCTGGTTGTAGTACATATACCTGCATACATACTGGACAGTATAGGTGGCAATGGTACTGTACACTGACTGTATATGGGGTGCAACAAACTTACCTGAGACTCCCTGTCCCTGCATATCTGTCCCCAGTTCTGCTGTCTGTGTGCCATCTGCCCTAGCAGGGGCTAAAATCTGATATCAACTTAGAAGGGACAATTACATGACATTTTCTCAAGACAAATTCCTGAAAAAACACCAAAAGTAGTGCTGTAACACATAGCCTACGCTGTAATATGTTAAATGTATATTGAGGAACCATAATCACTACTACTGGATAATTGATAGGTACAGTAGTGAACTGAAGGGTTGTCCCAACTTGTTCAAATCATTATAATACTAATACTAATAATGGTTAAAAGCAGTGTTCCTTATCAGTCCAGTATGTATGCAGGTATATGTGCTTTTACAACCAGCCTTTCTTGGTATTGCTGGTTGTAGTACATATACCTGCATACATACTGGACAGTATAGGTGGCAATGGTACTGTATATGGGGTGCAACAAACTTACCTGAGACTCCCTGTCTCTGCCAGTCTGTCCCTGCATATCTGTCCCCAGTTCTGCTGTCTGTGTGCCATCTGCCCTAGCAGGGGCTAAAATCTGATATCAACTTAGAAGGGACAATTACATGACATTTTCTCAAGAGCAATTCCTGAAAAAACACCAAAAGTAGTGCTGTAACACATAGCCTACGCTGTAATATGTTAAATGTCTATTGAGGAACCATAACCACTACTACTGGATAACTGATAGGTACAGTAGTGAACTGAAGGGTTGTCCCAACTTGTTCAAATCATTATAATACTACTACTAATAATAGTTAAAAGCAGTGCTCCTTATCAGTCCAGTATGTGTGCAGGTATATGTGCTTACACCCAGCCTTTCTTGGTATTGCTGGTTGTAGTACATATACCTGCATACATACTGGACAGTATAGGTGGCAATGGTACTGTATATGGGGTGCAACAAACTTACCTGAGACTCCCTGTCTCTGCCAGTCTGTCCCTGCATATCTGTCCCCAGTTCTGCTGTCTGTGTGCCATCTGCCCTAGCAGGGGCTAAAATCTGATATCAACTTAGAAGGGACAATTACATGACATTTTCTCAAGACAAATTCCTGAAAAAACACCAAAAGTAGTGCTGTAACACATAGCCTACGCTGTAATATGTTAAATGTATATTGAGGAACCATAATCACTACTACTGGATAATTGATAGGTACAGTAGTGAACTGAAGGGTTGTCCCAACTTGTTCAAATCATTATAATACAATTACTAATAATAGTTAAAAGCAGTGCTCCTTATCAGTCCAGTATGTGTGCAGGTATATGTGCTTACACCCAGCCTTTCTTGGTATTGCTGGTTGTAGTACATATACCTGCATACATACTGGACAGTATAGGTGGCAATGGTACTGTACACTGACTGTATATGGGGTGCAACAAACTTACCTGAGACTCCCTGTCTCTGCCAGTCTGTCCCTGCATATCTGTCCCCAGTTCTGCTGTATGTGTGCCATCTGCCCTAGCAGGGGCTAAAATCTGATATCAACTTAGAAGGGACAATTACATGACATTTTCTCAAGAGCAATTCCTGAAAAAACACCAAAAGTAGTGCTGTAACACATAGCCTACGCTGTAATATGTTAAATGTATATTGAGGAACCATAACCACTACTACTGGATAATTGATAGGTACAGTAGTGAACTGAAGGGTTGTCCCAACTTGTTCAAATCATTATAATACAATTACTAATATTAGTTAAAAGCAGTGCTCCTCATCAGTCCAGTATGTGTGCAGGTATATGTGCTTACACCCAGCCTTTCTTGGTATTGCTGGTTGTAGTACATATACCTGCATACATACTGGACAGTATAGGTGGCAATGGTACTGTACACTGACTGTATATGGGGTGCAACAAACTTACCTGAGACTCCCTGTCCCTGCATATCTGTCCCCAGTTCTGCTGTCTGTGTGCCATCTGCCCTAGCAGGGGCTAAAATCTGATATCAACTTAGAAGGGACAATTACATGACATTTTCTCAAGAGCAATTCCTGAAAAAACACCAAAAGTAGTGCTGTAACACATAGCCTACGCTGTAATATGTTAAATGTCTATTGAGGAACCATAACCACTACTACTGGATAATTGATAGGTACAGTAGTGAACTGAAGGGTTGTCCCAACTTGTTCAAATCATTATAATACTACTACTAATAATAGTTAAAAGCAGTGCTCCTTATCAGTCCAGTATGTGTGCAGGTATTTGTGCTTACACCCAGCCTTTCTTGGTATTGCTGGTTGTAGTACATATACCTGCATACATACTGGACAGTAGGTGGCAATGGTACTGTACACTGACTGTATATGGGGTGCAACAAACTTACCTGAGACTCCCTGTCTCTGCATATCTGTCCCCAGTTCTGCTGTCTGTGTGCCATCTGCCCTAGCAGGGGCTAAAATCTGATATCAACTTAGAAGGGACAATTACATGACATTTTCTCAAGACAAATTCCTGAAAAAACACCAAAAGTAGTGCTGTAACACATAGCCTACGCTGTAATATGTTAAATGTATATTGAGGAACCATAATCACTACTACTGGATAATTGATAGGTACAGTAGTGAACTGAAGGGTTGTCCCAACTTGTTCAAATCATTATAATACAATTACTAATAATAGTTAAAAGCAGTGCTCCTTATCAGTCCAGTATGTGTGCAGGTATATGTGCTTACACCCAGCCTTTCTTGGTATTGCTGGTTGTAGTACATATACCTGCATACATACTGGACAGTATAGGTGGCAATGGTACTGTACACTGACTGTATATGGGGTGCAACAAACTTACCTGAGACTCCCTGTCTCTGCCAGTCTGTCCCTGCATATCTGTCCCCAGTTCTGCTGTATGTGTGCCATCTGCCCTAGCAGGGGCTAAAATCTGATATCAACTTAGAAGGGACAATTACATGACATTTTCTCAAGAGCAATTCCTGAAAAAACACCAAAAGTAGTGCTGTAACACATAGCCTACGCTGTAATATGTTAAATGTATATTGAGGAACCATAACCACTACTACTGGATAATTGATAGGTACAGTAGTGAACTGAAGGGTTGTCCCAACTTGTTCAAATCATTATAATACAATTACTAATATTAGTTAAAAGCAGTGCTCCTCATCAGTCCAGTATGTGTGCAGGTATATGTGCTTACACCCAGCCTTTCTTGGTATTGCTGGTTGTAGTACATATACCTGCATACATACTGGACAGTATAGGTGGCAATGGTACTGTACACTGACTGTATATGGGGTGCAACAAACTTACCTGAGACTCCCTGTCCCTGCATATCTGTCCCCAGTTCTGCTGTCTGTGTGCCATCTGCCCTAGCAGGGGCTAAAATCTGATATCAACTTAGAAGGGACAATTACATGACATTTTCTCAAGAGCAATTCCTGAAAAAACACCAAAAGTAGTGCTGTAACACATAGCCTACGCTGTAATATGTTAAATGTCTATTGAGGAACCATAACCACTACTACTGGATAATTGATAGGTACAGTAGTGAACTGAAGGGTTGTCCCAACTAGTTCAAATCATTATAATACTACTACTAATAATAGTTAAAAGCAGTGCTCCTTATCAGTCCAGTATGTGTGCAGGTATTTGTGCTTACACCCAGCCTTTCTTGGTATTGCTGGTTGTAGTACATATACCTGCATACATACTGGACAGTAGGTGGCAATGGTACTGTACACTGACTGTATATGGGGTGCAACAAACTTACCTGAGACTCCCTGTCCCTGCATATCTGTCCCCAGTTCTGCTGTCTGTGTGCCATCTGCCCTAGCAGGGGCTAAAATCTGATATCAACTTAGAAGGGACAATTACATGACATTTTCTCAAGAGCAATTCCTGAAAAAACACCAAAAGTAGTGCTGTAACACATAGCCTACGCTGTAATATGTTAAATGTCTATTGAGGAACCATAACCACTACTACTGGATAATTGATAGGTACAGTAGTGAACTGAAGGGTTGTCCCAACTTGTTCAAATCATTATAATACTACTACTAATAATAGTTAAAAGCAGTGCTCCTTATCAGTCCAGTATGTGTGCAGGTATTTGTGCTTACACCCAGCCTTTCTTGGTATTGCTGGTTGTAGTACATATACCTGCATACATACTGGACAGTAGGTGGCAATGGTACTGTACACTGACTGTATATGGGGTGCAACAAACTTACCTGAGACTCCCTGTCCCTGCATATCTGTCCCCAGTTCTGCTGTCTGTGTGCCATCTGCCCTAGCAGGGGCTAAAATCTGATATCAACTTAGAAGGGACAATTACATGACATTTTCTCAAGAGCAATTCCTGAAAAAACACCAAAAGTAGTGCTGTAACACATAGCCTACGCTGTAATATGTTAAATGTCTATTGAGGAACCATAACCACTACTACTGGATAATTGATAGGTACAGTAGTGAACTGAAGGGTTGTCCCAACTTGTTCAAATCATTATAATACTACTACTAATAATAGTTAAAAGCAGTGCTCCTTATCAGTCCAGTATGTGTGCAGGTATTTGTGCTTACACCCAGCCTTTCTTGGTATTGCTGGTTGTAGTACATATACCTGCATACATACTGGACAGTAGGTGGCAATGGTACTGTACACTGACTGTATATGGGGTGCAACAAACTTACCTGAGACTCCCTGTCTCTGCCAGTCTGTCCCTGCATATCTGTCCCCAGTTCTGCTGTCTGTGTGCCATCTGCCCTAGCAGGGGCTAAAATCTGTTATCAACTTTGGAGGGGACAATTACATGACATTTTCTCAAGAGCAATTCCTGAAAAAACACCAAAAGTAGTGCTGTAACACACAGCCTACGCTGTAATATGTTAAATGTATATTGAGGAACCATAATCACTACTACTGGATAATTGATAGGTACAGTAGTGAACTGAAGGGTTGTCCCAACTTGTTCAAATCATTATAATACAATTACTAATAATAGTTAAAAGCAGTGCTCCTTATCAGTCCAGTATGTGTGCAGGTATATGTGCTTACACCCAGCCTTTCTTGGTATTGCTGGTTGTAGTACATATACCTGCATACATACTGGACAGTATAGGTGGCAATGGTACTGTACACTGACTGTATATGGGGTGCAACAAACTTACCTGAGACTCCCTGTCCCTGCATATCTGTCCCCAGTTCTGCTGTCTGTGTGCCATCTGCCCTAGCAGGGGCTAAAATCTGATATCAACTTAGAAGGGACAATTACATGACATTTTCTCAAGACAAATTCCTGAAAAAACACCAAAAGTAGTGCTGTAACACATAGCCTACGCTGTAATATGTTAAATGTATATTGAGGAACCATAATCACTACTACTGGATAATTGATAGGTACAGTAGTGAACTGAAGGGTTGTCCCAACTTGTTCAAATCATTATAATACTAATACTAATAATGGTTAAAAGCAGTGTTCCTTATCAGTCCAGTATGTATGCAGGTATATGTGCTTTTACAACCAGCCTTTCTTGGTATTGCTGGTTGTAGTACATATACCTGCATACATACTGGACAGTATGTGGCAATGGTACTGTACACTGACTGTATCTGGGGTGCAACAAACTTACCTGGGACTCCCTGTCTCTGCCAGCCCCTGCATATATGTCCCCAGTTCTGCTGTCTGTGTGCCATCTGCCCTAGCAGGGGCTAAAATCTGTTATCAACTTTGGGAGGGGACAATTACATGACATTTTCTCAAGAGCAATTCCTGAAAAAACACCAAAAGTAGTGCTGTAACACATAGCCTACGCTGTAATATGTTAAATGTCTATTGAGGAACCATAACCACTACTACTGGATAATTGATAGGTACAGTAGTGAACTGAAGGGTTGTCCCAACTTGTTCAAATCATTATAATACTACTACTAATAATAGTTAAAAGCAGTGCTCCTTATCAGTCCAGTATGTGTGCAGGTATATGTGCTTACACCCAGCCTTTCTTGGTATTGCTGGTTGTAGTACATATACCTGCATACATACTGGACAGTATAGGTGGCAATGGTACTGTATATGGGGTGCAACAAACTTACCTGAGACTCCCTGTCTCTGCCAGTCTGTCCCTGCATATCTGTCCCCAGTTCTGCTGTCTGTGTGCCATCTGCCCTAGCAGGGGCTAAAATCTGTTATCAACTTTGGGAGGGGACAATTACATGACATTTTCTCAAGAGCAATTCCTGAAAAAACACCAAAAGTAGTGCTGTAATATGTTAAATGTCTATTGAGGAACCATAACCACTACTACTGGATAATTGATAGGTACAGTAGTGAACTGAAGGGTTGTCCCAACTTGTTCAAATCATTATAATACTACTACTAATAATAGTTAAAAGCAGTGCTCCTTATCAGTCCAGTATGTGTGCAGGTATATGTGCTTACACCCAGCCTTTCTTGGTATTGCTGGTTGTAGTACATATACCTGCATACATACTGGACAGTATAGGTGGCAATGGTACTGTACACTGACTGTATATGGGGTGCAACAAACTTACCTGAGACTCCCTGTCCCTGCATATCTGTCCCCAGTTCTGCTGTCTGTGTGCCATCTGCCCTAGCAGGGGCTAAAATCTGATATCAACTTAGAAGGGACAATTACATGACATTTTCTCAAGAGCAATTCCTGAAAAAACACCAAAAGTAGTGCTGTAACACATAGCCTACGCTGTAATATGTTAAATGTATATTGAGGAACCATAATCACTACTACTGGATAATTGATAGGTACAGTAGTTAACTGAAGGGTTGTTCAAATCATTATAATACTACTACTAATAATAGTTATAGCAGTGTTCCTTATCAGTCCAGTATGTATGCAGGTATATGTACTTACAACCAGCCTTTCATCATTTATTTCAACGTGTTACAACGTGAAATCGCCTCTATTCCATTCAAACCGTAGAGGACCAAACTACATCTCCCATAATGCAACGCCAGCACAGGTGGCCAGCAAAGCTAATCGTCTACATCCAGAAAGGCTTTCTAGCTAGCAACAGCAGCACTTTTAGCACTCTGTAAACTATATTAATAACAACAATAAAACTCTGAAAGTTACATGTTTCAATAGTCTCACACTCCCTTATAACATACAGCATTAATTATTGTTATGGACTTCTACAAAGGAGTAATTTGCAACACATACCCTTCTCTATGTGTTTTCTCGGACTGAGGAGAACTGGAGCTACACCATGGTGTTAGTCGGTGACACGAGCGCCCAGATGAAATCAACCAATAAGAATGCTTGAATGATGAGATCCAACCAATAAGAATGCTTGAACATTAAATACACATTTCTTTCGAGGCAGGTGGAAACATAACCAACCTTGTTAACAGACGATAGCAAAAGTTCAATTTTTGACAACTCCACATAAATTGAATAGGTACTAGCTAGCTAGCTTGATAGCTAATGTTTGCGCGCCAGCTCTGCAAATTCAGCAAGAGTGTGTGAACGCTTCCAACGTTAACCTCAAGTCAATTAGTTTAATTAGTTAGCTAAACTAATGACCTACAGTGGATCAAACCATTGAGGCAAAGGGCGGGGGTCGCAGTCTTTTGAAACTTAAAAACGCGCTATTAGTGTCTATAATCAGCTTAAGTGCTTTCATTGCGTTCATTCATATTATTGAAATTACATAGATATGTTTACAGTGATATATTGGGGGGGGGGGGGGGGAATCATATTTTTCCCAGGATAGGGGGATCGTGTCCCCCCTGGGATTTCTGCCTATGCACGTGATATCTCCTCACTCACGTGGTTGATTGAAGGACGAACTGATTTGTGTTGATGGCAAAGATGAAGAAGGAGGGATGACTAGAAACGATTCAGTTGACCTGTTTATGTGTGGATTAATTGTCGGAGTAGAGGAATTTGTGTAATTCAGGTAAAAAAATAACGCAATGTTTATGTCACAGGACAAATTAGCTAGCAAGTTAACTAGCTAAATTGCCATACAAGTCTAGCTACCATCGCGTTTTTGTCCATTTGGGATCCTGTGTATGCGGTAGATTTTTTGCCGTGTTTTCGTCCACTTGGGGAATGGGAGATACGGGTCCAGATTTTTTTTTGTTGTTGTTTCCAGTGATGTGTGTCCTCCGAAGTTGGCGTAACTGCTCCAGTGTTTGGGTTAGAGGTTAGGTTTAGGGTTAGGGGGGTTAGGGTTAAGGGTTAGGTTTCTAGTTTTGAGTCTGTTGATCTAGGGTTACGGGTGTTAGGGTTACGGGGGTTAGGGTTTGAATATAATTGTGTTTTGTTTCAACTGGTTAGGGTTAGGTTTCTAGTTTTGAGTCTGTTGATCCAGGGTTAGGGTTACGAGGGTTGGGGTTAGGTTTTGAATATAATTGTGTTTCGTTTCAACTGGTTAGTTGTAAGGTGCACAGGCCTATCTCCTGTTTATCCCTCCTGTTTCTGATCTAATATAATAGGTGTAGTACTTAAAAAGGCCCGTAGATGTCCTCCTAGGATCATAAATTAAACTGAGGTAAGTTCCAAGTTCCCTCTTTTTCTGGGTGGCAGTGCAGAAGTCGATGTGGTGAGAGATTCATTCAACCATAGTGTTGTTAAATATGAACATTAAATGGTTTTATTGTTTTGTTAAAGGAAAGGAAAAACCTAAAAGTAGTGCTGTAACACATAGCCTACGCTGTAATATGTTAAATGTATATTGAGGAACCATAATCACTACTACTGGATAATTGATAGGTACAGTAGTGAACTGAAGGGTTGTCCCAACTTGTTCAAATCATTATAATACTACTACTAATAATAGTTAAAAGCAGTGCTCCTTATCAGTCCAGTATGTGTGCAGGTATTTGTGCTTACACCCAGCCTTTCTTGGTATTGCTGGTTGTAGTACATATACCTGCATACATACTGGATAATTGAGTATATGTGGCAATGGATATGGGGTGCAACAAACTTACCTGAGACTCCCTGTCCCTGCATATCTGTCCCCAGTTCTGCTGTCTGTGTGCCATCTGCCCTAGCAGGGGCTAAAATCTGATATCAACTTAGAAGGGACAATTACATGACATTTTCTCAAGAGCAATTCCTGAAAAAACACCAAAAGTAGTGCTGTAATATGTTAAATGTATATTGAGGAACCATAATCACTACTACTGGATAATTGATAGGTACAGTAGTGAACTGAAGGGTTGTCCCAACTTGTTCAAATCATTATAATACTAATACTAATAATGGTTAAAAGCAGTGTTCCTTATCAGTCCAGTATGTATGCAGGTATATGTGCTTTTACAACCAGCCTTTCTTGGTATTGCTGGTTGTAGTACATATACCTGCATACATACTGGACAGTATGTGGCAATGGTACTGTACACTGACTGTATCTGGGGTGCAACAAACTTACCTGGGACTCCCTGTCTCTGCCAGCCCCTGCATATCTGTCCCCAGTTCTGCTGTCTGTGTGCCATCTGCCCTAGCAGGGGCTAAAATCTGTTATCAACTTTGGGAGGGGACAATTACATGACATTTTCTCAAGAGCAATTCCTGAAAAAACACCAAAAGTAGTGCTGTAACACATAGCCTACGCTGTAATATGTTAAATGTATATTGAGGAACCATAATCACTACTACTGGATAATTGATAGGTACAGTAGTTAACTGAAGGGTTGTTCAAATCATTATAATACTACTACTAATAATAGTTATAGCAGTGTTCCTTATCAGTCCAGTATGTATGCAGGTATATGTACTTACAACCAGCCTTTCATCATTTATTTCAACGTGTTACAACGTGAAATCGCCTCTATTCCATTCAAACCGTAGAGGACCAAACTACATCTCCCATAATGCAACGCCAGCACAGGTGGCCAGCAAAGCTAATCGTCTACATCCAGAAAGGCTTTCTAGCTAGCAACAGCAGCACTTTTAGCACTCTGTAAACTATATTAATAACAACAATAAAACTCTGAAAGTTACATGTTTCAATAGTCTCACACTCCCTTATAACATACAGCATTAATTATTGTTATGGACTTCTACAAAGGAGTAATTTGCAACACATACCCTTCTCTATGTGTTTTCTCGGACTGAGGAGAACTGGAGCTACACCATGGTGTTAGTCGGTGACACGAGCGCCCAGATGAAATCAACCAATAAGAATGCTTGAATGATGAGATCCAACCAATAAGAATGCTTGAACATTAAATACACATTTCTTTCGAGGCAGGTGGAAACATAACCAACCTTGTTAACAGACGATAGCAAAAGTTCAATTTTTGACAACTCCACATAAATTGAATAGGTACTAGCTAGCTAGCTTGATAGTTAATGTTTGCGCGCCAGCTCTGCAAATTCAGCAAGTGTGTGTGAACGCTTCCAACGTTAACCTCAAGTCAATTAGTTTAATTAGTTAGCTAAACTAATGACCTACAGTGGATCAAACCATTGAGGCAAAGGGCGGGGGTCGCAGTCTTTTGAAACTTAAAAACGCGCTATTAGTGTCTATAATCAGCTTAAGTGCTTTCATTGCGTTCATTCATATTATTGAAATTACATAGATATGTTTACAGTGATATATTGGGGGGGGGGGGGGGGGGGAATCATATTTTTCCCAGGATAGGGGGATCGTGTCCCCCCTGGGATTTCTGCCTATGCACGTGATATCTCCTCACTCACGTGGTTGATTGAAGGACGAACTGATTTGTGTTGATGGCAAAGATGAAGAAGGAGGGATGACTAGAAACGATTCAGTTGACCTGTTTATGTGTGGATTAATTGTCGGAGTAGAGGAATTTGTGTAATTCAGGTAAAAAAATAACGCAATGTTTATGTCACAGGACAAATTAGCTAGCAAGTTAACTAGCTAAATTGCCATACAAGTCTAGCTACCATCGCGTTTTTGTCCATTTGGGATCCTGTGTATGCGGTAGATTTTTTGCCGTGTTTTCGTCCACTTGGGGAATGGGAGATACGGGTCCAGATTTTTTGTTGTTGTTGTTTCCAGTGATGTGTGTCCTCCGAAGTTGGTGTAACTGCTCCAGTGTTTGGGTTAGAGGTTAGGTTTAGGGTTAGGGGGGTTAGGGTTAAGGGTTAGGTTTCTAGTTTTGAGTCTGTTGATCTAGGGTTACGGGTGTTAGGGTTACGGGGGTTAGGGTTTGAATATAATTGTGTTTTGTTTCAACTGGTTAGGGTTAGGTTTCTAGTTTTGAGTCTGTTGATCCAGGGTTAGGGTTACGAGGGTTGGGGTTAGGTTTTGAATATAATTGTGTTTCGTTTCAACTGGTTAGTTGTAAGGTGCACAGGCCTATCTCCTGTTTATCCCTCCTGTTTCTGATCTAATATAATAGGTGTAGTACTTAAAAAGGCCCGTAGATGTCCTCCTAGGATCATAAATTAAACTGAGGTAAGTTCCAAGTTCCCTCTTTTTCTGGGTGGCAGTGCAGAAGTCGATGTGGTGAGAGATTCATTCAACCATAGTGTTGTTAAATATGAACATTAAATGGTTTTATTGTTTTGTTAAAGGAAAGGAAAAACCTAAAAGTAGTGCTGTAACACATAGCCTACGCTGTAATATGTTAAATGTATATTGAGGAACCATAATCACTACTACTGGATAATTGATAGGTACAGTAGTGAACTGAAGGGTTGTCCCAACTTGGTCAAATCATTATAATACTACTACTAATAATAGTTAAAAGCAGTGCTCCTTATCAGTCCAGTATGTGTGCAGGTATTTGTGCTTACACCCAGCCTTTCTTGGTATTGCTGGTTGTATTTGTGCTTACATACATACTGGATAATTGAGTATATGTGGCAATGGTACTGTATATGGGGTGCAACAAACTTACCTGAGACTCCCTGTCCCTGCATATCTGTCCCCAGTTCTGCTGTCTGTGTGCCATCTGCCCTAGCAGGGGCTAAAATCTGATATCAACTTAGAAGGGACAATTACATGACATTTTCTCAAGAGCAATTCCTGAAAAAACACCAAAAGTAGTGCTGTAACACATAGCCTTCGCTGTTAAATGTCTATTGAGGAACCATTACTACTGGATAATTGATAGGTACAGTAGTGAACTGAAGGGATGTCCCAACTTGTTCAAATCATTATAATACTACTACTAATAATAGTTAAAAGCAGTGCTCCTTATCAGTCCAGTATGTGTGCAGGTATATGTGCTTACACCCAGCCTTTCTTGGTATTGCTGGTTGTAGTACATATACCTGCATACATACTGGACAGTATAGGTGGCAATGGTACTGTATATGGGGTGCAACAAACTTACCTGAGACTCCCTGTCTCTGCCAGTCTGTCCCCAGTTCTGCTGTCTGTGTGCCATCTGCCTTAGAAGGGACAATTACATGACATTTTCTCAAGAGCAATTCCTGAAAAAACACCAAAAGTAGTGCTGTAACACATAGCCTACGCTGTAATATGTTAAATGTCTATTGAGGAACCATAACCACTACTACTGGATAATTGATAGGTACAGTAGTGAACTGAAGGGTTGTCCCAACTTGTTCAAATCATTATAATACTACTACTAATAATAGTTAAAAGCAGTGCTCCTTATCAGTCCAGTATGTGTGCAGGTATTTGTGCTTACACCCAGCCTTTCTTGGTATTGCTGGTTGTAGTACATATACCTGCATACATACTGGACAGTAGGTGGCAATGGTACTGTATATGGGGTGCAACAAACTTACCTGAGACTCCATGTCTCTGCCAGTCTGTCCCTGCATATCTGTCCCCAGTTCTGCTGTCTGTGTGCCATCTGCCCTAGCAGGGGCTAAAATCTGTTATCAACTTTGGAGGGGACAATTACATGACATTTTCTCAAGAGCAATTCCTGAAAAAACACCAAAAGTAGTGCTGTAACACACAGCCTACGCTGTAATATGTTAAATGTATATTGAGGAACCATAATCACTACTACTGGATAATTGATAGGTACAGTAGTGAACTGAAGGGTTGTCCCAACTTGTTCAAATCATTATAATACAATTACTAATAATAGTTAAAAGCAGTGCTCCTTATCAGTCCAGTATGTGTGCAGGTATATGTGCTTACACCCAGCCTTTCTTGGTATTGCTGGTTGTAGTACATATACCTGCATACATACTGGACAGTATAGGTGGCAATGGTACTGTATATGGGGTGCAACAAACTTACCTGAGACTCCCTGTCTCTGCCAGTCTGTCCCTGCATATCTGTCCCCAGTTCTGCTGTCTGTGTGCCATCTGCCCTAGCAGGGGCTAAAATCTGTTATCAACTTTGGGAGGGGACAATTACATGACATTTTCTCAAGAGCAATTCCTGAAAAAACACCAAAAGTAGTGCTGTAACACATAGCCTACGCTGTTAAATGTCTATTGAGGAACCATAACCACTACTACTGGATAATTGATAGGTACAGTAGTGAACTGAAGGGTTGTCCCAACTTGTTCAAATCATTATAATACTACTACTAATAATAGTTAAAAGCAGTGCTCCTTATCAGTCCAGTATGTGTGCAGGTATTTGTGCTTACACCCAGCCTTTCTTGGTATTGCTGGTTGTAGTACATATACCTGCATACATACTGGACAGTAGGTGGCAATGGTACTGTATATGGGGTGCAACAAACTTACCTGAGACTCCCTGTCTCTGCCAGTCTGTCCCTGCATATCTGTCCCCAGTTCTGCTGTCTGTATGCCATCTGCCTTAGAAGGGACAATTACATGACATTTTCTCAAGAGCAATTCCTGAAAAAACACCAAAAGTAGTGCTGTAACACATAGCCTACGCTGTAATATGTTAAATGTCTATTGAGGAACCATAACCACTACTACTGGATAATTGATAGGTACAGTAGTGAACTGAAGGGTTGTCCCAACTTGTTCAAATCATTATAATACAATTACTAATATTAGTTAAAAGCAGTGCTCCTTATCAGTCCAGTATGTGTGCAGGTATATGTGCTTACACCCAGCCTTTCTTGGTATTGCTGGTTGTAGTACATATACCTGCATACATACTGGACAGTATAGGTGGCAATGGTACTGTACACTGACTGTATATGGGGTGCAACAAACTTACCTGAGACTCCCTGTCTCTGCCAGTCTGTCCCTGCATATCTGTCCCCAGTTCTGCTGTCTGTGTGCCATCTGCCCTAGCAGGGGCTAAAATCTGATATCAACTTAGAAGGGACAATTACATGACATTTTCTCAAGAGCAATTCCTGAAAAAACACCAAAAGTAGTGCTGTAACACATAGCCTACGCTGTAATATGTTAAATGTATATTGAGGAACCATAATCACTACTACTGGATAATTGATAGGTACAGTAGTGAACTGAAGGGTTGTCCCAACTTGGTCAAATCATTATAATACTACTACTAATAATAGTTAAAAGCAGTGCTCCTTATCAGTCCAGTATGTGTGCAGGTATTTGTGCTTACACCCAGCCTTTCTTGGTATTGCTGGTTGTAGTACATATACCTGCATACATACTGGACAGTAGGTGGCAATGGTACTGTACACTGACTGTATATGGGGTGCAACAAACTTACCTGAGACTCCCTGTCTCTGCCAGTCTGTCCCTGCATATCTGTCCCCAGTTCTGCTGTCTGTGTGCCATCTGCCCTAGCAGGGGCTAAAATCTGTTATCAACTTTGGAGGGGACAATTACATGACATTTTCTCAAGAGCAATTCCTGAAAAAACACCAAAAGTAGTGCTGTAACACATAGCCTACGCTGTAATATGTTAAATGTATATTGAGGAACCATAATCACTACTACTGGATAATTGATAGGTACAGTAGTGAACTGAAGGGTTGTCCCAACTTGTTCAAATCATTATAATACAATTACTAATAATAGTTAAAAGCAGTGCTCCTTATCAGTCCAGTATGTGTGCAGGTATATGTGCTTACACCCAGCCTTTCTTGGTATTGCTGGTTGTAGTACATATACCTGCATACATACTGGACAGTATAGGTGGCAATGGTACTGTATATGGGGTGCAACAAACTTACCTGAGACTCCCTGTCTCTGCCAGTCTGTCCCTGCATATCTGTCCCCAGTTCTGCTGTCTGTGTGCCATCTGCCCTAGCAGGGGCTAAAATCTGATATCAACTTAGAAGGGACAATTACATGACATTTTCTCAAGAGCAATTCCTGAAAAAACACCAAAGTAGTAGTGCTGTAATATGTTAAATGTATATTGAGGAACCATAATCACTACTACTGGATAATTGATAGGTACAGTAGTGAACTGAAGGGTTGTCCCAACTTGTTCAAATCATTATAATACTAATACTAATAATGGTTAAAAGCAGTGTTCCTTATCAGTCCAGTATGTATGCAGGTATATGTGCTTTTACAACCAGCCTTTCTTGGTATTGCTGGTTGTAGTACATATACCTGCATACATACTGGACAGTATGTGGCAATGGTACTGTACACTGACTGTATCTGGGGTGCAACAAACTTACCTGGGACTCCCTGTCTCTGCCAGCCCCTGCATATCTGTCCCCAGTTCTGCTGTCTGTGTGCCATCTGCCCTAGCAGGGGCTAAAATCTGTTATCAACTTTGGGAGGGGACAATTACATGACATTTTCTCAAGAGCAATTCCTGAAAAAACACCAAAAGTAGTGCTGTAACACATAGCCTACGCTGTAATATGTTAAATGTATATTGAGGAACCATAATCACTACTACTGGATAATTGATAGGTACAGTAGTTAACTGAAGGGTTGTTCAAATCATTATAATACTACTACTAATAATAGTTATAGCAGTGTTCCTTATCAGTCCAGTATGTATGCAGGTATATGTACTTACAACCAGCCTTTCATCATTTATTTCAACGTGTTACAACGTGAAATCGCCTCTATTCCATTCAAACCGTAGAGGACCAAACTACATCTCCCATAATGCAACGCCAGCACAGGTGGCCAGCAAAGCTAATCGTCTACATCCAGAAAGGCTTTCTAGCTAGCAACAGCAGCACTTTTAGCACTCTGTAAACTATATTAATAACAACAATAAAACTCTGAAAGTTACATGTTTCAATAGTCTCACACTCCCTTATAACATACAGCATTAATTATTGTTATGGACTTCTACAAAGGAGTAATTTGCAACACATACCCTTCTCTATGTGTTTTCTCGGACTGAGGAGAACTGGAGCTACACCATGGTGTTAGTCGGTGACACGAGCGCCCAGATGAAATCAACCAATAAGAATGCTTGAATGATGAGATCCAACCAATAAGAATGCTTGAACATTAAATACACATTTCTTTCGAGGCAGGTGGAAACATAACCAACCTTGTTAACAGACGATAGCAAAAGTTCAATTTTTGACAACTCCACATAAATTGAATAGGTACTAGCTAGCTAGCTTGATAGTTAATGTTTGCGCGCCAGCTCTGCAAATTCAGCAAGAGTGTGTGAACGCTTCCAACGTTAACCTCAAGTCAATTAGTTTAATTAGTTAGCTAAACTAATGACCTACAGTGGATCAAACCATTGAGGCAAAGGGCGGGGGTCGCAGTCTTTTGAAACTTAAAAACGCGCTATTAGTGTCTATAATCAGCTTAAGTGCTTTCATTGCGTTCATTCATATTATTGAAATTACATAGATATGTTTACAGTGATATATTGGGGGGGGGGGGGGGGGAATCATATTTTTCCCAGGATAGGGGGATCGTGTCCCCCCTGGGATTTCTGCCTATGCACGTGATATCTCCTCACTCACGTGGTTGATTGAAGGACGAACTGATTTGTGTTGATGGCAAAGATGAAGAAGGAGGGATGACTAGAAACGATTCAGTTGACCTGTTTATGTGTGGATTAATTGTCGGAGTAGAGGAATTTGTGTAATTCAGGTAAAAAAATAACGCAATGTTTATGTCACAGGACAAATTAGCTAGCAAGTTAACTAGCTAAATTGCCATACAAGTCTAGCTACCATCGCGTTTTTGTCCATTTGGGATCCTGTGTATGCGGTAGATTTTTTGCCGTGTTTTCGTCCACTTGGGGAATGGGAGATACGGGTCCAGATTTTTTGTTGTTGTTGTTTCCAGTGATGTGTGTCCTCCGAAGTTGGTGTAACTGCTCCAGTGTTTGGGTTAGAGGTTAGGTTTAGGGTTAGGGGGGTTAGGGTTAAGGGTTAGGTTTCTAGTTTTGAGTCTGTTGATCTAGGGTTACGGGTGTTAGGGTTACGGGGGTTAGGGTTTGAATATAATTGTGTTTTGTTTCAACTGGTTAGGGTTAGGTTTCTAGTTTTGAGTCTGTTGATCCAGGGTTAGGGTTACGAGGGTTGGGGTTAGGTTTTGAATATAATTGTGTTTCGTTTCAACTGGTTAGTTGTAAGGTGCACAGGCCTATCTCCTGTTTATCCCTCCTGTTTCTGATCTAATATAATAGGTGTAGTACTTAAAAAGGCCCGTAGATGTCCTCCTAGGATCATAAATTAAACTGAGGTAAGTTCCAAGTTCCCTCTTTTTCTGGGTGGCAGTGCAGAAGTCGATGTGGTGAGAGATTCATTCAACCATAGTGTTGTTAAATATGAACATTAAATGGTTTTATTGTTTTGTTAAAGGAAAGGAAAAACCTAAAAGTAGTGCTGTAACACATAGCCTACGCTGTAATATGTTAAATGTATATTGAGGAACCATAATCACTACTACTGGATAATTGATAGGTACAGTAGTGAACTGAAGGGTTGTCCCAACTTGTTCAAATCATTATAATACAATTACTAATATTAGTTAAAAGCAGTGCTCCTCATCAGTCCAGTATGTGTGCAGGTATATGTGCTTCTTGGTATTGCTGGTTGTAGTACATATACCTGCATACATACTGGACAGTATAGGTGGCAATGGTACTGTATATGGGGTGCAACAAACTTACCTGAGACTCCCTGTCTCTGCCAGTCTGTCCCTGCATATCTGTCCCCAGTTCTGCTGTCTGTGTGCCATCTGCCCTAGCAGGGGCTAAAATCTGATATCAACTTAGAAGGGACAATTACATGACATTTTCTCAAGAGCAATTCCTGAAAAAACACCAAAAGTAGTGCTGTAATATGTTAAATGTATATTGAGGAACTATAATCACTACTACTGGATAATTGATCAGTTCACTACTGTACCTAAGGGTTGTCCCAACTTGTTCAAATCATTATAATACTACTACTAATAATAGTTAAAAGCAGTGCTCCTTATCAGTCCAGTATGTGTGCAGGTATTTGTGCTTACACCCAGCCTTTCTTGGTATTGCTGGTTGTAGTACATATACCTGCATACATACTGGACAGTAGGTGGCAATGGTACTGTACACTGACTGTATATGGGGTGCAACAAACTTACCTGAGACTCCCTGTCTCTGCCAGTCTGTCCCTGCATATCTGTCCCCAGTTCTGCTGTCTGTGTGCCATCTGCCCTAGCAGGGGCTAAAATCTGATATCAACTTAGAAGGGACAATTACATGACATTTTCTCAAGAGCAATTCCTGAAAAAACACCAAAAGTAGTGCTGTAACACATAGCCTACGCTGTAATATGTTAAATGTATATTGAGGAACCATAATCACTACTACTGGATAATTGATAGGTACAGTAGTGAACTGAAGGGTTGTCCCAACTTGTTCAAATCATTATAATACAATTACTAATATTAGTTAAAAGCAGTGCTCCTTATCAGTCCAGTATGTGTGCAGGTATATGTGCTTACACCCAGCCTTTCTTGGTATTGCTGGTTGTAGTACATATACCTGCATACATACTGGACAGTATAGGTGGCAATGGTACTGTATATGGGGTGCAACAAACTTACCTGAGACTCCCTGTCCCTGCATATCTGTCCCCAGTTCTGCTGTCTGTGTGCCATCTGCCCTAGCAGGGGCTAAAATCTGATATCAACTTAGAAGGGACAATTACATGACATTTTCTCAAGAGCAATTCCTGAAAAAACACCAAAAGTAGTGCTGTAACACACAGCCTACGCTGTAATATGTTAAATGTATATTGAGGAACCATAATCACTACTACTGGATAATTGATAGGTACAGTAGTGAACTGAAGGGTTGTCCCAACTTGTTCAAATCATTATAATACAATTACTAATAATAGTTAAAAGCAGTGCTCCTTATCAGTCCAGTATGTGTGCAGGTATATGTGCTTACACCCAGCCTTTCTTGGTATTGCTGGTTGTAGTACATATACCTGCATACATACTGGACAGTATAGGTGGCAATGGTACTGTACACTGACTGTATATGGGGTGCAACAAACTTACCTGAGACTCCCTGTCCCTGCATATCTGTCCCCAGTTCTGCTGTCTGTGTGCCATCTGCCCTAGCAGGGGCTAAAATCTGATATCAACTTAGAAGGGACAATTACATGACATTTTCTCAAGAGCAATTCCTGAAAAAACACCAAAAGTAGTGCTGTAACACATAGCCTACGCTGTAATATGTTAAATGTATATTGAGGAACCATAATCACTACTACTGGATAATTGATAGGTACAGTAGTGAACTGAAGGGTTGTCCCAACTTGTTCAAATCATTATAATACTAATACTAATAATGGTTAAAAGCAGTGCTCCTTATCAGTCCAGTATGTATGCAGGTATATGTGCTTTTACACCCAGCCTTTCTTGGTATTGCTGGTTGTAGTACATATACCTGCATACATACTGGACAGTAGGTGGCAATGGTACTGTACACTGACTGTATATGGGGTGCAACAAACTTACCTGAGACTCCCTGTCTCTGCCAGTCTGTCCCTGCATATCTGTCCCCAGTTCTGCTGTCTGTGTGCCATCTGCCCTAGCAGGGGCTAAAATCTGTTATCAACTTTGGAGGGGACAATTACATGACATTTTCTCAAGAGCAATTCCTGAAAAAACACCAAAAGTAGTGCTGTAACACATAGCCTACGCTGTAATATGTTAAATGTATATTGAGGAACCATAATCACTACTACTGGATAATTGATAGGTACAGTAGTGAACTGAAGGGTTGTCCCAACTTGTTCAAATCATTATAATACAATTACTAATATTAGTTAAAAGCAGTGCTCCTTATCAGTCCAGTATGTGTGCAGGTATATGTGCTTACACCCAGCCTTTCTTGGTATTGCTGGTTGTAGTACATATACCTGCATACATACTGGACAGTATAGGTGGCAATGGTACTGTATATGGGGTGCAACAAACTTACCTGAGACTCCCTGTCCCTGCATATCTGTCCCCAGTTCTGCTGTCTGTGTGCCATCTGCCCTAGCAGGGGCTAAAATCTGATATCAACTTAGAAGGGACAATTACATGACATTTTCTCAAGAGCAATTCCTGAAAAAACACCAAAAGTAGTGCTGTAACACATAGCCTACGCTGTAATATGTTAAATGTCTATTGAGGAACCATAACCACTACTACTGGATAATTGATAGGTACAGTAGTGAACTGAAGGGTTGTCCCAACTTGTTCAAATCATTATAATACTACTACTAATAATAGTTAAAAGCAGTGCTCCTTATCAGTCCAGTATGTGTGCAGGTATATGTGCTTACACCCAGCCTTTCTTGGTATTGCTGGTTGTAGTACATATACCTGCATACATACTGGACAGTATAGGTGGCAATGGTACACTACTGTATATGGGGTGCAACAAACTTACCTGAGACTCCCTGTCTCTGCCAGTCTGTCCCTGCATATCTGTCCCCAGTTCTGCTGTCTGTGTGCCATCTGCCCTAGCAGGGGCTAAAATCTGATATCAACTTAGAAGGGACAATTACATGACATTTTCTCAAGAGCAATTCCTGAAAAAACACCAAAAGTAGTGCTGTAACACATAGCCTACGCTGTAATATGTTAAATGTCTATTGAGGAACCATAACCACTACTACTGGATAATTGATAGGTACAGTAGTGAACTGAAGGGTTGTCCCAACTTGTTCAAATCATTATAATACAATTACTAATATTAGTTAAAAGCAGTGCTCCTCATCAGTCCAGTATGTGTGCAGGTATATGTGCTTACACCCAGCCTTTCTTGGTATTGCTGGTTGTAGTACATATACCTGCATACATACTGGACAGTATAGGTGGCAATGGTACTGTATATGGGGTGCAACAAACTTACCTGAGACTCCCTGTCTCTGCCAGTCTGTCCCTGCATATCTGTCCCCAGTTCTGCTGTCTGTGTGCCATCTGCCCTAGCAGGGGCTAAAATCTGATATCAACTTAGAAGGGACAATTACATGACATTTTCTCAAGAGCAATTCCTGAAAAAACACCAAAAGTAGTGCTGTAACACATAGCCTACGCTGTAATATGTTAAATATTGAGGAACCATAATCACTACTACTGGATAATTGATAGGTACAGTAGTGAACTGAAGGGTTGTCCCAACTTGTTCAAATCATTATAATACTACTACTAATAATAGTTAAAAGCAGTGCTCCTTATCAGTCCAGTATGTGTGCAGGTATATGTGCTTACACCCAGCCTTTCTTGGTATTGCTGGTTGTAGTACATATACCTGCATACATACTGGACAGTAGGTGGCAATGGTACTGTACACTGACTGTATATGGGGTGCAACAAACTTACCTGAGACTCCCTGTCTCTGCCAGTCTGTCCCTGCATATCTGTCCCCAGTTCTGCTGTCTGTGTGCCATCTGCCCTAGCAGGGGCTAAAATCTGATATCAACTTAGAAGGGACAATTACATGACATTTTCTCAAGAGCAATTCCTGAAAAAACACCAAAAGTAGTGCTGTAACACATAGCCTACGCTGTAATATGTTAAATGTATATTGAGGAACCATAATCACTACTACTGGATAATTGATAGGTACAGTAGTGAACTGAAGGGTTGTCCCAACTTGTTCAAATCATTATAATACTACTACTAATAATAGTTAAAAGCAGTGCTCCTTATCAGTCCAGTATGTGTGCAGGTATTTGTGCTTACACCCAGCCTTTCTTGGTATTGCTGGTTGTAGTACATATACCTGCATACATACTGGACAGTAGGTGGCAATGGTACTGTACACTGACTGTATATGGGGTGCAACAAACTTACCTGAGACTCCCTGTCCCTGCATATCTGTCCCCAGTTCTGCTGTCTGTGTGCCATCTGCCCTAGCAGGGGCTAAAATCTGATATCAACTTAGAAGGGACAATTACATGACATTTTCTCAAGAGCAATTCCTGAAAAAACACCAAAAGTAGTGCTGTAACACACAGCCTACGCTGTAATATGTTAAATGTATATTGAGGAACCATAATCACTACTACTGGATAATTGATAGGTACAGTAGTGAACTGAAGGGTTGTCCCAACTTGTTCAAATCATTATAATACAATTACTAATAATAGTTAAAAGCAGTGCTCCTTATCAGTCCAGTATGTGTGCAGGTATATGTGCTTACACCCAGCCTTTCTTGGTATTGCTGGTTGTAGTACATATACCTGCATACATACTGGACAGTATAGGTGGCAATGGTACTGTACACTGACTGTATATGGGGTGCAACAAACTTACCTGAGACTCCCTGTCCCTGCATATCTGTCCCCAGTTCTGCTGTCTGTGTGCCATCTGCCCTAGCAGGGGCTAAAATCTGATATCAACTTAGAAGGGACAATTACATGACATTTTCTCAAGAGCAATTCCTGAAAAAACACCAAAAGTAGTGCTGTAACACATAGCCTACGCTGTAATATGTTAAATGTATATTGAGGAACCATAATCACTACTACTGGATAATTGATAGGTACAGTAGTGAACTGAAGGGTTGTCCCAACTTGTTCAAATCATTATAATACTAATACTAATAATGGTTAAAAGCAGTGTTCCTTATCAGTCCAGTATGTATGCAGGTATATGTGCTTTTACACCCAGCCTTTCTTGGTATTGCTGGTTGTAGTACATATACCTGCATACATACTGGACAGTAGGTGGCAATGGTACTGTACACTGACTGTATATGGGGTGCAACAAACTTACCTGAGACTCCCTGTCTCTGCCAGTCTGTCCCTGCATATCTGTCCCCAGTTCTGCTGTCTGTGTGCCATCTGCCCTAGCAGGGGCTAAAATCTGTTATCAACTTTGGAGGGGACAATTACATGACATTTTCTCAAGAGCAATTCCTGAAAAAACACCAAAAGTAGTGCTGTAACACATAGCCTACGCTGTAATATGTTAAATGTATATTGAGGAACCATAATCACTACTACTGGATAATTGATAGGTACAGTAGTGAACTGAAGGGTTGTCCCAACTTGTTCAAATCATTATAATACAATTACTAATAATAGTTAAAAGCAGTGCTCCTTATCAGTCCAGTATGTGTGCAGGTATTTGTGCTTACACCCAGCCTTTCTTGGTATTGCTGGTTGTAGTACATATACCTGCATACATACTGGACAGTATAGGTGGCAATGGTACTGTATATGGGGTGCAACAAACTTACCTGAGACTCCCTGTCCCTGCATATCTGTCCCCAGTTCTGCTGTCTGTGTGCCATCTGCCCTAGCAGGGGCTAAAATCTGATATCAACTTAGAAGGGACAATTACATGACATTTTCTCAAGAGCAATTCCTGAAAAAACACCAAAAGTAGTGCTGTAACACATAGCCTACGCTGTAATATGTTAAATGTCTATTGAGGAACCATAACCACTACTACTGGATAATTGATAGGTACAGTAGTGAACTGAAGGGTTGTCCCAACTTGTTCAAATCATTATAATACAATTACTAATATTAGTTAAAAGCAGTGCTCCTTATCAGTCCAGTATGTGTGCAGGTATATGTGCTTACACCCAGCCTTTCTTGGTATTGCTGGTTGTAGTACATATACCTGCATACATACTGGACAGTATAGGTGGCAATGGTACTGTATATGGGGTGCAACAAACTTACCTGAGACTCCCTGTCTCTGCCAGTCTGTCCCTGCATATCTGTCCCCAGTTCTGCTGTCTGTGTGCCATCTGCCCTAGCAGGGGCTAAAATCTGATATCAACTTAGAAGGGACAATTACATGACATTTTCTCAAGAGCAATTCCTGAAAAAACACCAAAAGTAGTGCTGTAATATGTTAAATGTATATTGAGGAACCATAATCACTACTACTGGATAATTGATAGGTACAGTAGTGTACTTAAGGGTTGTCCCAACTTGTTCAAATCATTATAATACTACTACTAATAATAGTTAAAAGCAGTGCTCCTTATCAGTCCAGTATGTGTGCAGGTATTTGTGCTTACACCCAGCCTTTCTTGGTATTGCTGGTTGTAGTACATATACCTGCATACATACTGGACAGTAGGTGGCAATGGTACTGTACACTGACTGTATATGGGGTGCAACAAACTTACCTGAGACTCCCTGTCTCTGCCAGTCTGTCCCTGCATATCTGTCCCCAGTTCTGCTGTCTGTGTGCCATCTGCCCTAGCAGGGGCTAAAATCTGATATCAACTTAGAAGGGACAATTACATGACATTTTCTCAAGAGCAATTCCTGAAAAAACACCAAAAGTAGTGCTGTAACACATAGCCTACGCTGTAATATGTTAAATGTATATTGAGGAACTATAATCACTACTACTGGATAATTGATAGGTACAGTAGTGAACTGAAGGGTTGTCCCAACTTGTTCAAATCATTATAATACAATTACTAATAATAGTTAAAAGCAGTGCTCCTTATCAGTCCAGTATGTGTGCAGGTATATGTGCTTACACCCAGCCTTTCTTGGTATTGCTGGTTGTAGTACATATACCTGCATACATACTGGACAGTATAGGTGGCAATGGTACTGTACACTGACTGTATATGGGGTGCAACAAACTTACCTGAGACTCCCTGTCTCTCCCTGTCCCTGCATATCTGTCCCCAGTTCTGCTGTCTGTGTGCCATCTGCCCTAGCAGGGGCTAAAATCTGATATCAACTTAGAAGGGACAATTACATGACATTTTCTCAAGAGCAATTCCTGAAAAAACACCAAAGTAGTAGTGCTGTAATATGTTAAATGTATATTGAGGAACCATAATCACTACTACTGGATAATTGATAGGTACAGTAGTGAACTGAAGGGTTGTCCCAACTTGTTAAAATCATTATAATACTAATACTAATAATGGTTAAAAGCAGTGTTCCTTATCAGTCCAGTATGTATGCAGGTATATGTGCTTTTACAACCAGCCTTTCTTGGTATTGCTGGTTGTAGTACATATACCTGCATACATACTGGACAGTATGTGGCAATGGTACTGTACACTGACTGTATCTGGGGTGCAACAAACTTACCTGGGACTCCCTGTCTCTGCCAGCCCCTGCATATCTGTCCCCAGTTCTGCTGTCTGTGTGCCATCTGCCCTAGCAGGGGCTAAAATCTGTTATCAACTTTGGGAGGGGACAATTACATGACATTTTCTCAAGAGCAATTCCTGAAAAAACACCAAAAGTAGTGCTGTAACACATAGCCTACGCTGTAATATGTTAAATGTCTATTGAGGAACCATAACCACTACTACTGGATAATTGATAGGTACAGTAGTGAACTGAAGGGTTGTCCCAACTTGTTCAAATCATTATAATACTACTACTAATAATAGTTAAAAGCAGTGCTCCTTATCAGTCCAGTATGTGTGCAGGTATTTGTGCTTACACCCAGCCTTTCTTGGTATTGCTGGTTGTAGTACATATACCTGCATACATACTGGACAGTAGGTGGCAATGGTACTGTATATGGGGTGCAACAAACTTACCTGAGACTCCATGTCTCTGCCAGTCTGTCCCTGCATATCTGTCCCCAGTTCTGCTGTCTGTGTGCCATCTGCCCTAGCAGGGGCTAAAATCTGTTATCAACTTTGGAGGGGACAATTACATGACATTTTCTCAAGAGCAATTCCTGAAAAAACACCAAAAGTAGTGCTGTAACACACAGCCTACGCTGTAATATGTTAAATGTCTATTGAGGAACCATAACCACTACTACTGGATAATTGATAGGTACAGTAGTGAACTGAAGGGTTGTCCCAACTTGTTCAAATCATTATAATACTACTACTAATAATAGTTATAGCAGTGTTCCTTATCAGTCCAGTATGTACTTCATTTATTTGATCGTTTACAGTATGTATGTTGTAAGGTACTTACAACCAGCCTTTCATCATTTATTTCAACGTGTTACAACGTGAAATCGCCTCTATTCCATTCAAACCGTAGAGGACCAAACTACATCTCCCATAATGCAACGCCAGCACAGGTGGCCAGCAAAGCTAATCGTCTACATCCAGAAAGGCTTTCTAGCTAGCAACAGCAGCACTTTTAGCACTCTGTAAACTATATTAATAACAACAATAAAACTCTGAAAGTTACATGTTTCAATAGTCTCACACTCCCTTATAACATACAGCATTAATTATTGTTATGGACTTCTACAAAGGAGTAATTTGCAACACATACCCTTCTCTATGCGTTTTCTCGGACTGAGGAGAACTGGAGCTACACCATGGTGTTAGTCGGTGACACGAGCGCCCAGATGAAATCAACCAATAAGAATGCTTGAATGATAAGATCCAACCAATAAGAATGCTTGAACATTAAATACACATTTCTTTCGAGGCAGGTGGAAACATAACCAACCTTGTTAACAGACGATAGCAAAAGTTCAATTTTTGACAACTCCACATAAATTGAATAGGTACTAGCTAGCTAGCTTGATAGTTAATGTTTGCGCGCCAGCTCTGCAAATTCAGCAAGAGTGTGTGAACGCTTCCAACGTTAACCTCAAGTCAATTAGTTTAATTAGTTAGCTAAACTAATGACCTACAGTGGATCAAACCATTGAGGCAAAGGGCGGGGGTCGCAGTCTTTTGAAACTTAAAAACGCGCTATTAGTGTCTATAATCAGCTTAAGTGCTTTCATTGCGTTCATTCATATTATTGAAATTACATAGATATGTTTACAGTGATATATTGGGGGGGGGGGGAATCATATTTTTCCCAGGATAGGGGGATCGTGTCCCCCCTGGGATTTCTGCCTATGCACGTGATATCTCCTCACTCACGTGGTTGATTGAAGGACGAACTGATTTGTGTTGATGGCAAAGATGAAGAAGGAGGGATGACTAGAAACGATTCAGTTGACCTGTTTATGTGTGGATTAATTGTCGGAGTAGAGGAATTTGTGTAATTCAGGTAAAAAAATAACGCAATGTTTATGTCACAGGACAAATTAGCTAGCAAGTTAACTAGCTAAATTGCCATACAAGTCTAGCTACCATCGCGTTTTTGTCCATTTGGGATCCTGTGTATGCGGTAGATTTTTTGCCGTGTTTTCGTCCACTTGGTAAATGGGAGATACGGGTCCAGATTTTTTGTTGTTGTTGTTTCCAGTGATGTGTGTCCTCCGAAGTTGGTGTAACTGCTCCAGTGTTTGGGTTAGAGGTTAGGTTTAGGGTTAGGGGGGTTAGGGTTAAGGGTTAGGTTTCTAGTTTTGAGTCTGTTGATCTAGGGTTACGGGTGTTAGGGTTACGGGGGTTAGGGTTTGAATATAATTGTGTTTTGTTTCAACTGGTTAGGTTTCTAGTTTTGAGTCTGTTGATCCAGGGTTAGGGTTACGAGGGTTGGGGTTAGGTTTTGAATATAATTGTGTTTCGTTTCAACTGGTTAGTTGTAAGGTGCACAGGCCTATCTCCTGTTTATCCCTCCTGTTTCTGATCTAATATAATAGGTGTAGTACTTAAAAAGGCCCGTAGATGTCCTCCTAGGATCATAAATTAAACTGAGGTAAGTTCCAAGTTCCCTCTTTTTCTGGGTGGCAGTGCAGAAGTCGATGTGGTGAGAGATTCATTCAACCATAGTGTTGTTAAATATGAACATTAAATGGTTTTATTGTTTTGTTAAAGGAAAGGAAAAACCTAAAAGTAGTGCTGTAACACATAGCCTACGCTGTAATATGTTAAATGTATATTGAGGAACCATAATCACTACTACTGGATAATTGATAGGTACAGTAGTGAACTGAAGGGTTGTCCCAACTTGTTCAAATCATTATAATACTACTACTAATAATAGTTAAAAGCAGTGCTCCTTATCAGTCCAGTATGTGTGCAGGTATTTGTGCTTACACCCAGCCTTTCTTGGTATTGCTGGTTGTAGTACATATACCTGCATACATACTGGACAGTATAGGTGGCAATGGTACTGTATATGGGGTGCAACAAATTTACCTGAGACTCCCTGTCCCTGCATATCTGTCCCCAGTTCTGCTGTCTGTGTGCCATCTGCCCTAGCAGGGGCTAAAATCTGATATCAACTTAGAAGGGACAATTACATGACATTTTCTCAAGAGCAATTCCTGAAAAAACACCAAAAGTAGTGCTGTAACACATAGCCTACGCTGTAATATGTTAAATGTATATTGAGGAACTATAATCACTACTACTGGATAATTGATAGGTACAGTAGTGAACTGAAGGGTTGTCCCAACTTGTTCAAATCATTATAATACAATTACTAATATTAGTTAAAAGCAGTGCTCCTTATCAGTCCAGTATGTGTGCAGGTATATGTGCTTACACCCAGCCTTTCTTGGTATTGCTGGTTGTAGTACATATACCTGCATACATACTGGACAGTATAGGTGGCAATGGTACTGTACACTGACTGTATATGGGGTGCAACAAACTTACCTGAGACTCCCTGTCTCTGCCAGTCTGTCCCTGCATATCTGTCCCCAGTTCTGCTGTCTGTGTGCCATCTGCCCTAGCAGGGGCTAAAATCTGATATCAACTTAGAAGGGACAATTACATGACATTTTCTCAAGAGCAATTCCTGAAAAAACACCAAAAGTAGTGCTGTAACACATAGCCTACGCTGTAATATGTTAAATGTATATTGAGGAACCATAATCACTACTACTGGATAATTGATAGGTACAGTAGTGAACTGAAGGGTTGTCCCAACTTGTTCAAATCATTATAATACAATTACTAATAATAGTTAAAAGCAGTGCTCCTTATCAGTCCAGTATGTGTGCAGGTATATGTGCTTACACCCAGCCTTTCTTGGTATTGCTGGTTGTAGTACATATACCTGCATACATACTGGACAGTATAGGTGGCAATGGTACTGTACACTGACTGTATATGGGGTGCAACAAACTTACCTGAGACTCCCTGTCTCTACCAGTCTGCCCCTGCATATCTGTCCCCAGTTCTGCTGTCTGTGTGCAGTCTGCCCTAGCAGGGGCTAAAATCTGATATTAACTTTGGAGGGGACAATTACATGACATTTTCTCAAGAGCAATTCCTGAAAAAACACCAAAAGTAGTGCTGTAACACATAGCCTACGCTGTAATATGTTAAATGTATATTGAGGAACCATAATCACTACTACTGGATAATTGATAGGTACAGTAGTGAACTGAAGGGTTGTCCCAACTTGTTCAAATCATTATAATACTAATAATGGTTAAAAGCAGTGTTCCTTATCAGTCCAGTATGTATGCAGGTATATGTGCTTTTACAACCAGACTTTCTTGGTATTGCTGGTTGTAGTACATATACCTGCATACATACTGGACAGTATGTGGCAATGGTACTGTACACTGACTGTATCTGGGGTGCAACAAACTTACCTGGGACTCCCTGTCTCTGCCAGCCCCTGCATATCTGTCCCCAGTTCTGCTGTCTGTGTGCCATCTGCCCTAGCAGGGGCTAAAATCTGTTATCAACTTTGGGAGGGGACAATTACATGACATTTTCTCAAGAGCAATTCCTGAAAAAACACCAAAAGTAGTGCTGTAACACATAGCCTACGCTGTAATATGTTAAATGTATATTGAGGAACCATAATCACTACTACTGGATAATTGATAGGTACAGTAGTTAACTGAAGGGTTGTTCAAATCATTATAATACTACTACTAATAATAGTTATAGCAGTGTTCCTTATCAGTCCAGTATGTATGCAGGTATATGTACTTACAACCAGCCTTTCATCATTTATTTCAACGTGTTACAACGTGAAATCGCCTCTATTCCATTCAAACCGTAGAGGACCAAACTACATCTCCCATAATGCAACGCCAGCACAGGTGGCCAGCAAAGCTAATCGTCTACATCCAGAAAGGCTTTCTAGCTAGCAACAGCAGCACTTTTAGCACTCTGTAAACTATATTAATAACAACAATAAAACTCTGAAAGTTACATGTTTCAATAGTCTCACACTCCCTTATAACATACAGCATTAATTATTGTTATGGACTTCTACAAAGGAGTAATTTGCAACACATACCCTTCTCTATGTGTTTTCTCGGACTGAGGAGAACTGGAGCTACACCATGGTGTTAGTCGGTGACACGAGCGCCCAGATGAAATCAACCAATAAGAATGCTTGAATGATGAGATCCAACCAATAAGAATGCTTGAACATTAAATACACATTTCTTTCGAGGCAGGTGGAAACATAACCAACCTTGTTAACAGACGATAGCAAAAGTTCAATTTTTGACAACTCCACATAAATTGAATAGGTACTAGCTAGCTAGCTTGATAGCTAATGTTTGCGCGCCAGCTCTGCAAATTCAGCAAGAGTGTGTGAACGCTTCCAACGTTAACCTCAAGTCAATTAGTTTAATTAGTTAGCTGAACTAATGACCTACAGTGGATCAAACCATTGAGGCAAAGGGCGGGGGTCGCAGTCTTTTGAAACTTAAAAACGCGCTATTAGTGTCTATAATCAGCTTAAGTGCTTTCATTGCGTTCATTCATATTATTGAAATTACATAGATATGTTTACAGTGATATATTGGGGGGGGGGGGAATCATATTTTTCCCAGGATAGGGGGATCGTGTCCCCCCTGGGATTTCTGCCTATGCACGTGATATCTCCTCACTCACGTGGTTGATTGAAGGACGAACTGATTTGTGTTGATGGCAAAGATGAAGAAGGAGGGATGACTAGAAACGATTCAGTTGACCTGTTTATGTGTGGATTAATTGTCGGAGTAGAGGAATTTGTGTAATTCAGGTAAAAAAATAACGCAATGTTTATGTCACAGGACAAATTAGCTAGCAAGTTAACTAGCTAAATTGCCATACAAGTCTAGCTACCATCGCGTTTTTGTCCATTTGGGATCCTGTGTATGCGGTAGATTTTTTGCCGTGTTTTCGTCCACTTGGGGAATGGGAGATACGGGTCCAGATTTGTTGTTGTTGTTGTTTCCAGTGATGTGTGTCCTCCGAAGTTGGTGTAACTGCTCCAGTGTTTGGGTTAGAGGTTAGGTTTAGGGTTAGGTTTCTAGTTTTGAGTCTGTTGATCTAGGGTTACGGGTGTTACGGGGGTTAGGGTTTGAATATAATTGTGTTTGTTTCAACTGGTTAGTTGTAAGGTGCACAGGCCTATCTCCTGTTTATCCCTCCTGTTTCTGATCTAATATAATAGGTGTAGTACTTAAAAAGGCCCGTAGATGTCCTCCTAGGATCATAAATTAAACTGAGGTAAGTTCCAAGTTCCCTCTTTTTCTGGGTGGCAGTGCAGAAGTCGATGTGGTGAGAGATTCATTCAACCATAGTGTTGTTAAATATGAACATTAAATGGTTTTATTGTTTTGTTAAAGGAAAGGAAAAACCTAAAAGTAGTGCTGTAACACATAGCCTACGCTGTAATATGTTAAATGTATATTGAGGAACCATAATCACTACTACTGGATAATTGATAGGTACAGTAGTGAACTGAAGGGTTGTCCCAACTTGTTCAAATCATTATAATACTACTACTAATATTAGTTAAAAGCAGTGCTCCTTATCAGTCCAGTATGTGTGCAGGTATTTGTGCTTACACCCAGCCTTTCTTGGTATTGCTGGTTGTAGTACATATACCTGCATACATACTGGACAGTAGGTGGCAATGGTACTGTACACTGACTGTATATGGGGTGCAACAAACTTACCTGAGACTCCCTGTCCCTGCATATCTGTCCCCAGTTCTGCTGTCTGTGTGCCATCTGCCCTAGCAGGGGCTAAAATCTGATATCAACTTAGAAGGGACAATTACATTACATTTTCTCAAGAGCAATTCCTGAAAAAACACCAAAAGTAGTGCTGTAACACACAGCCTACGCTGTAATATGTTAAATGTATATTGAGGAACCATAATCACTACTACTGGATAATTGATAGGTACAGTAGTGAACTGAAGGGTTGTCCCAACTTGTTCAAATCATTATAATACAATTACTAATAATAGTTAAAAGCAGTGCTCCTTATCAGTCCAGTATGTGTGCAGGTATATGTGCTTACACCCAGCCTTTCTTGGTATTGCTGGTTGTAGTACATATACCTGCATACATACTGGACAGTATAGGTGGCAATGGTACTGTATATGGGGTGCAACAAACTTACCTGAGACTCCCTGTCTCTGCCAGTCTGTCCCTGCATATCTGTCCCCAGTTCTGCTGTCTGTGTGCCATCTGCCCTAGCAGGGGCTAAAATCTGATATCAACTTAGAAGGGACAATTACATGACATTTTCTCAAGAGCAATTCCTGAAAAAACACCAAAAGTAGTGCTGTAACACATAGCCTACGCTGTAATATGTTAAATGTCTATTGAGGAACCATAACCACTACTACTGGATAATTGATAGGTACAGTAGTGAACTGAAGGGTTGTCCCAACTTGTTCAAATCATTATAATACAATGACTAATAATAGTTAAAAGCAGTGCTCCTTATCAGTCCAGTATGTGTGCAGGTATATGTGCTTACACCCAGCCTTTCTTGGTATTGCTGGTTGTAGTACATATACCTGCATACATACTGGACAGTCTCTGCCAGTCTGTCCCTGCATATCTGTCCCCAGTTCTGCTGTCTGTGTGCCATCTGCCCTAGCAGGGGCTAAAATCTGATATCAACTTAGAAGGGACAATTACATGACATTTTCTCAAGAGCAATTCCTGAAAAAACACCAAAAGTAGTGCTGTAACACATAGCCTACGCTGTTAAATGTCTATTGAGGAACCATAACCACTACTACTGGATAATTGATAGGTACAGTAGTGAACTGAAGGGTTGTCCCAACTTGTTCAAATCATTATAATACTACTACTAATAATAGTTAAAAGCAGTGCTCCTTATCAGTCCAGTATGTGTGCAGGTATATGTGCTTACACCCAGCCTTTCTTGGTATTGCTGGTTGTAGTACATATACCTGCATACATACTGGACAGTAGGTGGCAATGGTACTGTACACTGACTGTATATGGGGTGCAACAAACTTACCTGAGACTCCCTGTCCCTGCATATCTGTCCCCAGTTCTGCTGTCTGTGTGCCATCTGCCCTAGCAGGGGCTAAAATCTGATATCAACTTAGAAGGGACAATTACATGACATTTTCTCAAGAGCAATTCCTGAAAAAACACCAAAAGTAGTGCTGTAACACACAGCCTACGCTGTAATATGTTAAATGTATATTGAGGAACCATAATCACTACTACTGGATAATTGATAGGTACAGTAGTGAACTGAAGGGTTGTCCCAACTTGTTCAAATCATTATAATACAATTACTAATAATAGTTAAAAGCAGTGCTCCTTATCAGTCCAGTATGTGTGCAGGTATATGTGCTTACACCCAGCCTTTCTTGGTATTGCTGGTTGTAGTACATATACCTGCATACATACTGGACAGTATAGGTGGCAATGGTACTGTATATGGGGTGCAACAAACTTACCTGAGACTCCCTGTCTCTGCCAGTCTGTCCCTGCATATCTGTCCCCAGTTCTGCTGTCTGTGTGCCATCTGCCCTAGCAGGGGCTAAAATCTGATATCAACTTAGAAGGGACAATTACATGACATTTTCTCAAGAGCAATTCCTGAAAAAACACCAAAAGTAGTGCTGTAACACATAGCCTACGCTGTAATATGTTAAATGTCTATTGAGGAACCATAACCACTACTACTGGATAATTGATAGGTACAGTAGTGAACTGAAGGGTTGTCCCAACTTGTTCAAATCATTATAATACTACTACCAATAATAGTTAAAA